>NC_142929.1:65094250-65151750 GCF_046866305.1 Octopus bimaculoides | reverse complement strand
ATGAGAGGGGCAGAGAGCTGGACTGACCATCATCTACTGCGTGGCAAAATAGATTTTTCGATAAAACCTAAAAACCGACAGTCTGGTCCTAAGATACCCAAAAAGTTAAACATTGCAAACTTTAAATTATCAAGCAACTTGCAAAGATTCCACGACGCTATAGAAAGTATTAATCTTGACCCAAACAATTTATGGGAAGATTTCAAAACAAAAGTATTTCAGGCTGCAAGTTCGTCAGTGGGATTTAGATCTCATAAATCCAGAGATTGGTTCTCAGATAGATCAGCAGAAATTCATGATCTACTTTTAGAAAAACAAAACTTAGGCAATACACTGCTCTCTCAGTCATTGAATCCCAACTCAAATGAAACTTACAGAAAGCTGAAAAGGAGGGTGCAAACTGCTCTAAGGAAAATTAAACAGGAATGGTGGAATGATAGGGCAAAAGGGGCACAAGAAGCAGCTGATAGAAATGATGCCAGTTGTTTGTATTCTTATGTTAGGGAGGTATATGGTCCAAAATCTTCTTCAGTAGCTCCAGTGAGAACAGAAGATGGATGTTTTCTTCTGACTGACACCGCTTCTATTCATAAGCGTTGGGTAGAACATTTCTCTGCACTTTTGAATAGACCATCATCCGTTAATATGAGGACGATAGAAAAAATTGAACAACTTCCAGTTATAGAAGAGATGGCATCTGAACCAACTCTAAATGACATTTATTTAGCTATGAATAAGCTGAATAACAACAAGTCTCCAGGATCTGATGGAATCTGTGCAGAAGTCTTGAAATATGGGGGTGACAAAATGATGGAACTCTTAAATATTTTAATTTGTCACTGTTGGAGAAGTGAGAAAGTGCCTCAAGACTGGATTGATGCCATTCTTGTCTCCTTATATAAATCGGGGCCAAAGGATCTGTGTGGTAATTTTCGTGAGATTTCCCTTTTGTCTGTGGTTGGAAAGGTGCTCGCCCGCATTTTGTTAGAACGTTTAAATACCTTTATAGTTCCAAGTATGGTGTCTGAGTCTCAGTGTGGTTTTCGTTCCTCCAGGGGCACAGCTGATTGTATCTTTACTGTCAGACAATTACAGGAGAAGTGCATTGAACAGAATCTTGCTCTGTACCATTGCTTTGTTGATTTGAGCAAAGCATTCGATACTGTTAATCGAAGTGCTCTGTGGCTAATTCTGGGGAAAATTGGTTGCCCAGAAAAGTTTATAAACATGGTCAAGGCTTTGCATCAGGATATGAGAGCTAGGGTTAATTTTGGTGGTAGGCTTTCTGAATCTTTTGCTGTGGAAAATGGAGTAAAGCAGGGAGACCTTGATGCACCCACCCTCTTTGCAATATACTTTGCCGTTGTGGTGTCACATTCCTTTCAAAACTCTGAGGAGGGTATCTACATAAAATATCGAACAACGGGGAATGTTTTTAATTTGACCCGACTGAAGTTTAAAACAAAGGTTTTTACTTCACTTATTAGGGAACTTTTGTATGCTGACGATTGCGATCTGGTTAGTCATTCTGAATCGGGTCTGCAATCCCTTGTATCTGCATTTGATGCAGCTTGTGATGATTTTGGCCTGACCATCAATCTGAAAAAAACAGTTGTAATGTATCAACCTGCGTATGGTGCTGTTTGTAACCTCCCTAAAATTTTTGTTAAGGGAAAGTTACTTGAGGTTGTCAATTCATTTGTCTACCTGGGAAGCTCTGTTCAAGATGATGGAAATCTTGATACGGAAATACACCTGTGAATTCAAAGGGCAGCAAAAGCATTTGGTGGCTTGGAGTCACGCGTCTGGTGCCAGCGACATATAAATAACAATACAAAGCTGGCTCTTTACAAATCATTTGTCTTAACATCCCTATTGTATTCCTGTGAAACTTGGACCTGTTATGAAAGGCATTTTAAAATGTTAGAAAAATTCCACCAAAAATGCCTTCGTCATATTTTAAGAATTAAATGGAATTCTTTTACTCCAAACACAGATATCCTTGCATCTGCAGGCATCCCCTCAATTAAAGCCATGATTTTGAGGAACCAATTGAGATGGTGTGGCCATATTGTTCGAATGGCAGATGAACGCATGCCGAAACAGCTGTTTTATGGTGAGCTTGCAGAGGGGAAACGTTATCGGCATAAACCTAAAAAAAGGTTTAAGGATGGCATAAGGACTGCTATGAAGTCAATTGGAATGGCTCCAAAAGATATAGAAGTCCTCGCTTCAGATCGAGTTGGATGGCGAACAAGGGTGTGGAGTGGAGCGAAAGCATTTGAAGAGGCCAGGATGATGCAAGCAGGGCTCAAGAGACATTTAAGGAAAAATGTAAAGACTGAGAAGGTGAATGACAAGGACCTTTTTGTGTGCACAGTCTGTGACAGACCATGTCTGTCCTTGGCTGGCCTCAAATCTCACCTGCGAACCCATGGAAAACAAACCTCATCCAGCTATTCTGATTATATGTCTGTGCACACGTTTGAATGTGGTGTGTGCCAGAGGGTTTGCAAATCCAATGGGGGTCTTAAAAGACATGTTAGGATCCACAATGAGCAGAATTTACTTGCAGGTATTGGTAGTGCAAATCAGAGGTGCAATCTGTGTGGGTGTTTTTTCAAAACACTGTCTGGTTTAAAAAGCCACATCAGACGCCATGAAAGGGCTAAGGTGTAGGTGCAGAAGGTGGTCAAACTCTGTTTAAGGAGTAGACAACCACCATATATATATATATATATATATATATATATATATATATATATATATATATATATATTTGACAGGAATGGCAACAAAAGAAAGAAAGAGACCTCGATATTATGCAAATAGAAGAATTTATCTGTAAAGATATGTGACAATTATTCAGTAGCCATCATAAAACTCCGAGTTTCGGATGCTAGGGTGGGGGGGGTCCACTCTAAGCAACTTTAATATATATATATATATATATATATATATATATATATATATATATATATATATATATATATATATACTTTATTTAAAAGCAGCAGAAATATAACAAAAGACTGTTACTCGGAGTTTCACGTTCCCGTTCATCGGACAGTTTTGTTAGACAGTTTTCTAACAAAACTGTCCAATAAACGGGAACATGAAACTCCGAATAACAGTCTTTTGTTATATTTCTGCTGCTTTTAAATAAAGCATATTACTCTACCTCTGGTATTTGAGTACTCTTTTTTCCACCTTGTTGCACATTTTATGTGCTTACTCCGGTATATATATATATATATATATATATATATATATATATATATATATATATATATATATATATTAAAGTTGCTTAGAGGATAAGTTAACCTCATAAAGGGATGGTGGCATCCAAGGAAATACTGGTTTTATATCTAGTAATTTTGAGAAATGAAATTTCTTTAAATCAGTTGGTATGTAAGGTCCATGCAAGATCCACATGTCATATCTTAATGTATATCTTTCTCTGATGAAATTATGATCATAATATATAAATGCAAATTTAAAGCATAAATTTGTAATTTACCTTTTTAACACTAATGGAAGTGGCTGTAAGAAGTAAAGATTACCAATTTTTTAATAATAATTAATTATTATTATCTTAACTCTCCATTTTTTTCCTTCATTTAATTGAACATGAACTTTATACACACACGCACACATACATATCTGTGCATATGTGTGTGTGTATGTGTGTCTTGGTTTATTTCTATCCCTGTAACCTTGCAGTTTAGCAAAAGATACTGATAGAATAAATACCAAGCTTAAAGAAAATAAGTCTTATGGTTGATCATCATCATCATCTTCATCGTTTAACGTCCGCTTTCCATGCTAGCATGGGTTGGACGATTTGACTGAGGACTGGTGAAACCGGATGGCAACACCAGGCTCCAGTCTGATTTGGCAGAGTTTCTACAGCTGGATGCCCTTCCTATGCGCTTAATTAAAATTTCTCAATGCAGTGCTCCAGCATGGTCACAGTCTAATGACCGAAACAAATAAAAGGTAAGTGATAATATGTCCTTGAGCATCAGATCTTCAGCAACAGTCGTCACTTTTAAGAAATTAACACTCTTTTAAATGGTTTGTAAGTTCTACTCTGTGATGACTGAAAATTAATGAAAATTGAGGTAATTTAAAAGAGAATGCTAGTTTCTTTTGGTATTCTTCTATATAATTAAGGAAGTGTGCTTGTTACTATATTTTTTTATTTCATTAGAGAGGGTGGCAAGCTGGTAGAATTGTTAGTATGCTGGACATTTGAGTTCAACTGTTACCAAGGTCGACTTTGCCTTTCTTCTTTTTCGGATTGATAAAATAAAGTATCAGTTGATTATTAGATTGTAATCAACTTCCCACTTTCCTCAAAATTGCCGGCTTTGTACCAAAAATGAAAAAGAATGACTTAATTACAGATCTCATTTTTATTACTATTTTGTGTTGTAAATCATGTTATTTTGGTTTTTACTGAAATATTAAAACCAGTACCTGAATACCACAAAGATATTAGATCAAGAACTTGCTATGAAAAATCTATGGTTTCTAAACCAATATTATCGTCCCTTTATATTAGATTCAAACCGGCAGTATAAGGGAGATAATCATGAATTTATTTATTGATATCTTTCGTGAGATGAAATCACGCGTGAACCTACTTCGATTGTCTACCTTTAATAAATAAAATTAACCCCAATAAAATAATTATATTTGTCCAATTCTTCGTGGCCTTGTGCCAATGGGAGAAATCAATTTATTAGTCTCTTGAGTAGTCTGAAAATGCTCCATAACTTAGGAAAGAGAGTAGGAAGTTCAGTTCATGTTTCCTCCAAAGACATTAGCAGCATATTTGGAACAGCTGAAACGAAAACGACATAGAAACGCTTTTTGTTTTCTTAGAAGCATTTCTTCTATCTTTACATTTGAGTTCAAATATTGCCAAGGTCAATTTTGCCTTTCCTCTTTTTGGGGTTGATAAAATACTGGACATTATTTTATCAATCCCGAGCATTGGGTTGTAATCAACTTCCCATTCCCTCAAAATTGCTTGCCTTGTACCAAAAATGAGAAATAATGATTTAACCCTTCTGCATTCAGATAACTCTGTGGAATGTAATGCTTATTTATTGGTTGAATGAATCATGCATTATCTCATAACAACGATATTTTGATGATGTGATTGCTTATTTCTTGAATGACATTGTAGGGTAGGTGTGCAAGGCTGGATCTGGCCATTTTGAATATAAAACAGGTCAAATATTTTGGTCGGATATGGCCAGATTTAATGCTAAAGGGTTAATTACAAGTCTCCCTTTTATTTTTTTTATTAGTGTTTAGTTTTGTAAATCATGTTATTTTGTTTTTTGCTGAAATCTTAAAACCAGTACAAAGCTATTGTTGGCATTTCGTCGCTTACGACGTCAAGGGTTCCAGTTGATCTGATCAATGGAACAGCCTGCTCGTGAAATTAATGTGCAAGTGGCTGAGCACTCCACAGACACGTGTACTCTTAACGTAGTTCTCGGGGATATTCAGCGTGACACAGTGTGACAAGGCTGACCCTTTGAATTACAGGCACAACAGAAACAGGAAAAAATAGTGAGAGAAAGTTGTGATGAAAGAGTACAGCAGGTTCGCCACCATACCCTGCCAGAGCTTCGTGGAGCTTTAGGTGTTTTTGCTTAATAAACACTCACAACGCCCGGTCTGGGAACCGAAACCGCGATCCTATGACCGCGAGTCCGCTGCCCTAACCACTGGGCCATTGATAATGTTCATAATGTTCAGAAGGGTGCTTGTCAGGTATGTAGTCTAAGTCTTACAGTCACCTGGAATAATGATGCTGTGAGTGTTTTGGAGTGTCCTCAAAAATTTTTAGAAGAGAGCATCAGTGTTCTCTGGTTCAATCTACATAATTGAGAGAATGTACAGATCTATTTATTTTGTTTATTTATTTATTGAATTCTTTTTCTTTTTCCTATTCTTTTCTCTAAATCCTTTACCTTACCTATCTGACTAAATATTTAAGAGATCAAAATATAATTTTGATACCTAAAGGTAATCGAGAATTGAAACTGTAACTGTAGTATTAACCTACTGTAAGTTTACCTCTTACACTATAATGATGACTACAGGTTCCAATCTATAGCCACCTTTGATATTGGAATAGATCACAGATCTAACCTTTTAGAAAAGGTTTAGATTTTGATGACTAATGGGTCAAAATTCTTTTAAGCAACTCTGTGATTGTTAAAACTAAATAGAACAGTTTATGATTGTCAAATTAGGGTTAGGGTTAAGATCGTATTGGTAATGTTGGTAGAATTGATTGAAGTTATTTAAGATGTCAAAATTTGCCTATTTTACTAAATACAACTTTTGAACTTGATAACATATAGATTACATATGAACATGACTTTACTTAGATAAATACAGTACAACTCAGCAGTCATCCTTTTGGGCTGATTTATCTATTGTTTATTGATTTATTTTAAAGTCATTCATTCTCTGGTCTCTAACACGTCAGCTTTTATTTGTCGATAACAGTAAAATCTGATAATCAGTGGCAGCAATAGTTAGTTTATAGAAAAGTTTTTAGGAAACTTTAATTGCTACACTGAATGGACAATTCTAATGTATTGTGCCCTCTAAGGAAGAGAGAGAGAGAGAGGTATGTTCTTCGAGGGAGATTTAGTAGTTATTTCTAACAGACTCTTAAATGAAAGGCAAAGACCTGAAAACTTGTTTAGGCAGTTGCTTAGCCTCAGGGCAACTCTGACTGAGCAGATGATGAAAGATATTCCAGCTATACAGCTGTGGCCATCTTGTCACTTTAAGAACATCTAGGATTACATTATTTAATGTTAATTGCTGGCAAGGATGCAATATTTCGTTTTGAAACCATAATAAACTACCAAGTATATTAAAACTTTACAAGTTAATACTGTGTCTTACCTTGTGTTACCAGTGTGGTGCATTCACTTTAAAGTTTATCGATTTCCAATAGATTTCAGAGCCAGCACAACAAGTTCCATTTCATACAAATCATGTTACACCACTAAGTGGGTATTTAACCTTTTAGCATTTAAACTAGCCATATGAGGCCGAAATATTCCACTGATTTTATATTCAAACTGACCAGATCCAGCTTCTTGCACATATCCTACAATGTCATTTAAAAAATAAAAGATCATGTCATCAAAATCTTTAAGTTGTGAGATACTCTTTACTCTTTACTCTTTTACTTGTTTCAGTCATTTGACTGTGGCCATGCTGGAGCACCACCTTTAGTCGAGCAAATCGACCCCAGGACTTATTCTTTGTAAGCCTAGTACTTATTCTATCGGTCTCTGTTGCCGAACCGCTAAGTTATGGGGACATAAACACACCAGCATCGGTTGTCAAGCAATGCTAGGGGGGACAAACACAGACACTCAAACATACACACACACACACATATATATATATACATATATACGACGGGCTTCTTTCAGTTTCCGTCTACCAAATCCACTCACAAGGCTTTGGTCGGCCCGAGGCTATAGTAGAAGACACTTGCCCAAGATGCCACGCAGTGGGACTGAACCTAGAACCATGTGGTTGGTAGGCAAGCTACTTACCACACAGCCACTCCTATGCCTATAGTGTATGATTAATTCAAAATAATGTGACTATATAAATGTTACATTTGACGGAGTAATCTGAATGGTAAAGGGTTAAGCAATATCATTATGGGTAGTTACTGAGTTGGATGTGATAATTTGGGTGAAATTTGGCTGTTGTTTCTAGAAAGTTGAATGACAGGTAGAGGTTTGCTTCTTGGTTTCTTTCATATTAGGTTTTGAGTCTTGTAGTTGTGATATAATTTTCACTGACGAATATCCTTTACATTTATTTGTTATATTACATCGTTAAATCAAATTTATGTAGAAAGAAAAGTCAAGAACAACAGTATCATTATACATAAAAACAAACAACTGTTACCATCATCATCATCACCACGATCATCAAGATCAACAAGCTTGTTGTGATCATCATTATTTTAATTTCCAATTTTCCATGCTTGTGTAGGGAGGATGGAATTTATTGAGGAGGATTTTCTACAGCCAAATGCCCTTCCTATTGCCAACCTTCAACTTGTTTCCACATAAGGTGATATTTACTCATGACAGGTATATTTCCATGGAAACTGGAAACAAAGGACACCACTTGCATGCCAGTGACACTCATCCTGTCATTTCAATATGTGATCGAATGTGTATCGTTGGCGATTTCCTTTCTCCGTTTTCCCTTCTTTGGACTTTTTCTGTATTTCTGATGAAGATCTCCGCTCGAAACGTGAAATCTTTCTTTTCTTTCCTTTCCTAAGCGTCCAATAACACTGTACTTGTACCATGTCCTCGCGTTGTTTTTTCTCGCTTGTTCTTATTTGGATTGACTATATATATATATATATATATATATGGATGTATGTATATGTATGTATATATGCATGTGTGTGCATATATATGTGTGTGTGTGTGTAATATATAGATGTATATATACATATATGTATATATATGTATATTTATATATATGTGTGTGTGTGTGTGTATATATATAATATACATATATATATATATATATAATACACACACATATATATACATACATGCATTATATATGCATATATGCATGGCCATTTCAAGTGGCTCCATTTAATTCATCAATGAAAACATTACATCAATTTGAAAGAAACTGCTCTCTTCAGACGCAGATGACCATATAGATTTCAAACATAAAGGATAAACCATTTTTAACAAATTTACATCAATGATAGAAACCAAAATAATTACATTGTTTCCTTATGTCATATCTGTGACACAGATGGGTTACAGGTTCAGGAATGTGGGAGTACCATGGTCTCAAGTGCATGCAAACAATCTCCACAATGTCAAATGTTATTCCTTGCATATCTGGTTTTTATATCAGAGTGACCTTCTCTTAGAGACATGCTTTAGCAGAAGCTAAGGGGAACCTCGTTACCAGTGGCCTTCCAGCATGTTGGAGACCAACCCGATATTTTTGAGGGCCTATGCTATTGGTAGATAGACATTGAAACTATACTAGATTCATCCATCTTTTTGACAGGTCTTGTTTTTAGTCCTCTTACTCTCTTTTACTCTTTTACATGTTTCAGTCATTTGACTGCAGCCATGCCGGAGCACCGCCTTTAGTCAAGCAAATCGACCCCATGACTTTTTCTTTGGAAGCCTAGTACTTATTCTATCGGTCTCTTTTGCCGAACTGCTAAGTTACGGGGACATAAACACACCACCATCGGTTGTCAAGCGATGTTGGGGGGCAAACACAGACACACAAACATATACACACACATACATACATATATATATATATATATATATATATATATATATATATATATATATATATATATACACACATATATATGACGGGTTTCTTTCAGTTTCCGTCTACCAAATCCACTCACAAGGCTTTGGTTGGCCCGAGGCTATAGTAGAAGACACTTGCCCAAGGTGCCACGCAGTGGGAATGAACCCGGAACCACACAGCCACTCCTGCACTTACTGGGTTTCTAGCAACCTTCCTCACTAGGCAAGCCTAGTGGGGTTGCCGGTTTAGTTGTCAATGACCTGATCATGCAACAAGTTGTACTGGATCCCACGTGAAGCAAAATATGTGAAACCTTACAAGTGACCTGACATATATATGTATGTATTTTTATGTGTGTATATATATATAAATCTTCAGTTAAATATATTCAATGAGAATATTATATACTGAATTTATATTGAGTGCTCTATTGTATCAAAGTATTAATACTATTTAAGCATTTATGTATTTAATACGAGTGATTATATATATCTTTTTATATAATATATTATTTTAATATCAGGAAATCAATGTTAGAAAATTTTTTCAGAAAGATATATACATGTGTAAAATAATATATGTGTGTGTGTGTATATATATATATATATATATATATATATATATATATATATATACATACATAACAAAGACTCGAGGTATTTCGTGTTGCAAGACAGTGTAGGAGAGAGAATAGTGATGTCGTAGGAGAGAAATGTGTTCGCATGGATGATGGTACGCTTGCACTAAATGAGGCTGCAAAGAAAGAGGTCTGGAGATGCCACTATGATAGATTGCTTAATAAAGAGAATGAATGGGAGAAAGAGAGGCTGCCGTATGTCGACCCAACAGAGGGACCAGCTATCCGAGTTGATAGTACCAGGGTAGATAAAGCAATTAAGAGTATGAAGACAGGGAAAGCCCCCGGCCCATCAGGAATCACGGCAGAGATGCTCAAAATATCTGGCAGTGTTGGCTACAGCCTAGTCACCCGTATTACGAACCAGGTGTTACACGAAGGAGTCATACCCAATGACTGGTGTAGCAGCACCATAGTCAACTGCTACAAAGGTAAAGGTGACGCTTTAGATACAAATAGTTACAGAGGCATCAAGCTGTTAGATCAGGTTATGAAAGTTACGGAGAGGGTCATAGCCCAACTAATTAGGGAGCGAATCAATTTAGATGAGATGCAGTTTGGGTTCGTGCCAGGTAAAAGCACTACTGATGCCATATTTCTAGTAAGACAGCTGCAGGAGAAATACCTAGCCAAGGATAAACCTCTGTACCTGGCTTTCGTTGACATGGAGAAAGCCTTTGACAGGGTCCCCCGATCCCTTATCTGGTGGTCAATGAGGAAACTTGGGATAGAAGAATGGTTAGTGAGAGCTGTGCAAGCCATGTACAGAGATGCTGCCAGTAAGGTGAGGGTTGGAAATGAGTATAGCAATGAATTCCGGGTAGAGGTAGGGGTCCACCAAGGTTCCGTCCTCAGCCCCCTCCTATTTATCATAGTCCTCCAGGCAATCACAGAGGAGTTCAAGACAGGTTGCCCCTGGGAGCTCCTCTATGCTGATGACCTTGCACTAATTGCGGAGTCACTATCAGAACTAGAGGAGAAGTTTCAGGTGTGGAAGCAAGGTCTAGAA
Organism: Octopus bimaculoides; assembly: GCF_046866305.1. Taxonomy (NCBI): domain Eukaryota; kingdom Metazoa; phylum Mollusca; class Cephalopoda; order Octopoda; family Octopodidae; genus Octopus; species Octopus bimaculoides. The sequence goes on along the minus strand of NC_142929.1, from coordinate 65,140,717 downwards.
TTGAAGGGCCTTAGAGTCAACCTAGCTAAAACCAAAATCCTAATAAGTAGGAAGGTAGATAAAACACAAACCCCTTCAGGTAGATGGCCCTGCTCAGTATGTAGAAAAGGAGTAGGTAGTAACTCTATAAGATGTACCCGGTGCAAGCTATGGACACATAAGAGGTGCAGCAATATCAAAGGCAGGTTAACTAGGAAGTTAGTTTTTGTATGTGGCAAATAAAGGTGCAATAAAGACTGTAAACAAACAGGAAACAACTTCTATCTCATTCCAGGGTGAAAAACTAGAGGTAGTCGATAGCTTCTGCTATCTGGGTGACCAGTGTAGCTGCTAGAATAAGAATAGCCTGGGCAAAGTTTAGAGAGCTCTTACCTCTGCTGGCGACAAAGGGACTCTCACTCAGAGTAAAAGGCAGACTGTATGACGCATGTGTACGAACAGCCATGCTACATGGCAGTGAAACATGGGCTGTAACTGCTGAGGACATGCATAAGCTCACAAGGAATGAAGCCAGTATGCTCCGTTGGATGTGTAATGTCAATGTGAATACCCGTCAGAGTGTAAGTATCTTGAGAGAAAAGCTGAACATTAGAAGCATCAGTTGTGGTGTGCAAGAGAGACGATTGCACTGGTATGGACATGTGGTGAGAATGGATGAGGATAGCTGCGTGAAAAAGTGCCACACCCTAACAGTTGAGGGAACCCGTGGAAGAGGTAGGCCCAGGAAGACCTGGGCTGAGGTGGTGAGGCAAGACCTTCGTACATTAGGCCTCACCGAGGCGCTGTGTGTGAGAAGACCCGGCAAGCCAAGTGAGATCGTTGCCAGTGCCCCTGGACTGGCTCTTGTGCGGGTGGCACATAAGATGCACCATTTTGAGCGTAGCCGTTGCCAGTATCGCCTGACTGGCCTTCGTAGGATTTTCGAGCGAGATCGTTGCCAGTGCCCCTGGACTGGCTCTTGTGCGGGTGGCACATAAAAGACACCATTTCGAGCGTGGTCGTTGCCAGTATCGCCTGACTGGCCTTCGTGCGGGTGACACGTAAAAGCACCTACTACACTCTCTGAGTGGTTGGCGTTAGGAAGGGCATCCAGCTGTAGAAACTCTGCCAAATTTAGATTGGAGCCTGGTGTTGCCATCCGGTTTCACCAGTCGTCAGTCAAATCGTCCAACCCATGCTAGCATGGAAAGCGGACGTTAAACGATGATGATGATGATGATGATGATACATACATATATATATCATCATCATCATCATTTAACATTTATGTTCTATGCTGGTATAGAGGGGATAGTCTGACAGGTTCTGATGGGTCAAAGGACTGTATCATACTCCATTGTCTGTTTTGGCATGGCTTCTATGGCTAGACACCCTTCCTAATGCCAACCACTTTACAGTGTGTACTGGGGGAGGGGTTCTTGTGCTGTGTGTGTCTTTGTGTCTCTGTTCGTTCCCCACTCCTACCATGTGACAAGTGGTTTTAGTTTGTTTACGCAAACATAACTTAGTGGTTCAACAAAAGAGACTGATAGATTAAGTACCGGAGTTTAAGAAATACATACATACAGGGGTTAATCTATTCAACTTAACCCCTTTAATGCAGTGCCCCAGCATGACCACAGTGCAATGACTGAAGCAAATGACAGATAAAAGATAACTAAACATATAAATACATAAATAATTAATGATTACCTCTGGCTGTTATCTCAATGACTTTGTCAGATATTCTTAGTCATGAAGTTAAGTGCTTCATGGCATCTTTAGTTTATTGGTGCCAAACAATGATAAAAAGAGCTTTTCAACCCAATATTTACATGCTTATTATATGTAACTTTATCTGCTTTGAGTTTTACTGCCCTCCCTAAAATAATTATTCCATGCTCTCTCAAAGTTTATAACTTCTTATTCTTATTTAGAAGAGGGTAAAGATCCCTTTCAGTCATGAATGACCATGGAATTGCATCTAGAAATTTACCCACTGAGGTACAAGTCCAGACAAGCTTGTTAGTGGGAGACCAGCAGTTGCTCATGCATACCAACCTCCTCTCTCCACACCACTGATGTTATCCAAGGGAAAAGCAAAGGCCGATACAATTTGGCATCAGTGACGTTGCAACTCATTTTTACAGCTGAGTGAACTGGAGCAACGTGAAAATGATGTGTCTTGCTTAAGAACACAACACACGTGTTGGTCCAAGAATTGAACTCATTACCTCATGATTGTGAGCCTGACACTCTAATCACTGAGCCATGGCATCAAAAATTAATGGTTTGCCATATATGTTCCTGTTAATTATCTTTTTGAATAAAGAGTACAAGCTTATATGTTGAAAGTGTTATTAGTGTATAATTAATTAAAATAACTTATTCCCCAGTAACAGTGTTATTAATGTTATCTAGATATCTACACCTCCCTTGGTATATAAATTTTCACTGAAAAGGTTTGCATATAAAATTATAGATCAATCAATGAATCACATGAAACATAGATAATATGTTATTATTTAGCCCAGGGTAGGCAGCAAGTCGGCAGACCTATAAAAGACATTCCAGCTGGGATTTTCTAGTCTTCATATTTTTCCAGTCTTTCCAGACATAGCCTATCTAGGATTACATAATCCAATGTGTTGGTACAGTATGGGTGAGAGAGATTTAGCTGTTATTTCTATTAAGTCAAGCAACTACATAGGTGTCATGCTACCTCAACAGCTAATATATATATATAGGCAGGAGAAGGTTAACTGTTTATCTTTGACTTGTTTCAGTCATTGAACTGTAGTCATGCTGGGGTACTGCCTCCAAGGGTTTAGTTGAACAAATCAACACCAGTACTTATTTTTTAAGCCTGCTACTTACTCTATTGGCCTTTCGCTAAACAGCTAAGTTATGGAGATGTAAACAAACCAGCACATGTCTGGGACAAACACAAAGACACATATTCATATATACGAGGGGATGCTGAAAAGTTCCAGGCTTTGGGCAAAAGAAAATACTGACGGATCAGTTAATTATGATTTTATTCAACATCCCCTCTTAGATTCACTCACTTATTGCAGTGGTCCTTCAGTTTTTCTAAGCCCTGTAAAAGATCTCAGAAGTTAGGCCTCCAGCCAGGCCTTTTGCAGTACCTTTGTTGTTGTTGTTGTTGTTGGCACTCCATCGCTTACAACGACGAGGGTTCCAGTTGATCCGATCAACAGAACAGCCTGCTCGTGAAATTTACATGCAAGTGGCTGAGCACTCCACAGACCCGTGTATCCTTAACGTAATTCTCGGGGATATTCAGCGTGACACAGAGTGTGACAAGGCTGACCCTTTGAATTACAGGCACAACAGAAACAGGAAAAAATAGTGAGAGAAAGTTGTGATGAAAGAGTACAGCAGGTTCGCCACCATACCCTGCCAGAGCTTCGTGGAGCTTTAGGTGTTTTTGCTTAATAAACACTCACAACGCCCGGTCTGGGAACCGAAACCGCGATCCTATGACCGCGAGTCCGCTGCCCTAACCACTGGGCCATTGATAATGTTCATAATGTTCAGAAGGGTGCTTGTCAGGTATGTAGTCTAAGTCTTACAGTCACCTGGAATAATGATGCTGTGAGTGTTTTGGAGTGTCCTCAAAAATTTTTAGAAGAGAGCATCAGTGTTCTCTGGTTCAATCTACATAATTGAGAGAATGTACAGATCTATTTATTTTGTTTATTTATTTATTGAATTCTTTTTCTTTTTCCTATTCTTTTCTCTAAATCCTTTACCTTACCTATCTGACTAAATATTTAAGAGATCAAAATATAATTTTGATACCTAAAGGTAATCGAGAATTGAAACTGTAACTGTAGTATTAACCTACTGTAAGTTTACCTCTTACACTATAATGATGACTACAGGTTCCAATCTATAGCCACCTTTGATATTGGAATAGATCACAGATCTAACCTTTTAGAAAAGGTTTAGATTTTGATGACTAATGGGTCAAAATTCTTTTAAGCAACTCTGTGATTGTTAAAACTAAATAGAACAGTTTATGATTGTCAAATTAGGGTTAGGGTTAAGATCGTATTGGTAATGTTGGTAGAATTGATTGAAGTTATTTAAGATGTCAAAATTTGCCTATTTTACTAAATACAACTTTTGAACTTGATAACATATAGATTACATATGAACATGACTTTACTTAGATAAATACAGTACAACTCAGCAGTCATCCTTTTGGGCTGATTTATCTATTGTTTATTGATTTATTTTAAAGTCATTCATTCTCTGGTCTCTAACACGTCAGCTTTTATTTGTCGATAACAGTAAAATCTGATAATCAGTGGCAGCAATAGTTAGTTTATAGAAAAGTTTTTAGGAAACTTTAATTGCTACACTGAATGGACAATTCTAATGTATTGTGCCCTCTAAGGAAGAGAGAGAGAGAGAGGTATGTTCTTCGAGGGAGATTTAGTAGTTATTTCTAACAGACTCTTAAATGAAAGGCAAAGACCTGAAAACTTGTTTAGGCAGTTGCTTAGCCTCAGGGCAACTCTGACTGAGCAGATGATGAAAGATATTCCAGCTATACAGCTGTGGCCATCTTGTCACTTTAAGAACATCTAGGATTACATTATTTAATGTTAATTGCTGGCAAGGATGCAATATTTCGTTTTGAAACCATAATAAACTACCAAGTATATTAAAACTTTACAAGTTAATACTGTGTCTTACCTTGTGTTACCAGTGTGGTGCATTCACTTTAAAGTTTATCGATTTCCAATAGATTTCAGAGCCAGCACAACAAGTTCCATTTCATACAAATCATGTTACACCACTAAGTGGGTATTTAACCTTTTAGCATTTAAACTAGCCATATGAGGCCGAAATATTCCACTGATTTTATATTCAAACTGACCAGATCCAGCTTCTTGCACATATCCTACAATGTCATTTAAAAAATAAAAGATCATGTCATCAAAATCTTTAAGTTGTGAGATACTCTTTACTCTTTACTCTTTACTCTTTTACTTGTTTCAGTCATTTGACTGTGGCCATGCTGGAGCACCACCTTTAGTCGAGCAAATCGACCCCAGGACTTATTCTTTGTAAGCCTAGTACTTATTCTATCGGTCTCTGTTGCCGAACCGCTAAGTTATGGGGACATAAACACACCAGCATCGGTTGTCAAGCAATGCTAGGGGGGACAAACACAGACACTCAAACATACACACACACACACATATATATATGTACATATATACGACGGGCTTCTTTCAGTTTCCGTCTACCAAATCCACTCACAAGGCTTTGGTCGGCCCGAGGCTATAGTAGAAGACACTTGCCCAAGATGCCACGCAGTGGGACTGAACCTAGAACCATGTGGTTGGTAGGCAAGCTACTTACCACACAGCCACTCCTATGCCTATAGTGTATGATTAATTCAAAATAATGTGACTATATAAATGTTACATTTGACGGAGTAATCTGAATGGTAAAGGGTTAAGCAATATCATTATGGGTAGTTACTGAGTTGGATGTGATAATTTGGGTGAAATTTGGCTGTTGTTTCTAGAAAGTTGAATGACAGGTAGAGGTTTGCTTCTTGGTTTCTTTCATATTAGGTTTTGAGTCTTGTAGTTGTGATATAATTTTCACTGACGAATATCCTTTACATTTATTTGTTATATTACATCGTTAAATCAAATTTATGTAGAAAGAAAAGTCAAGAACAACAGTATCATTATACATAAAACCAAACAACTGTTACCATCATCATCATCACCACGATCATCAAGATCAACAAGCTTGTTGTGATCATCATTATTTTAATTTCCAATATTCCATGCTTGTGTAGGGAGGATGGAATTTATTGAGGAGGATTTTCTACAGCCAAATGCCCTTCCTATTGCCAACCTTCAACTTGTTTCCACATAAGGTGATATTTACTCATGACAGGTATATTTCCATGGAAACTGGAAACAAAGGACACCACTTGCATGCCAGTGACACTCATCCTGTCATTTCAATATGTGATCGAATGTGTATCGTTGGCGATTTCCTTTCTCCGTTTTCCCTTCTTTGGACTTTTTCTGTATTTCTGATGAAGATCTCCGCTCGAAACGTGAAATCTTTCTTTTCTTTCCTTTCCTAAGCGTCCAATAACACTGTACTTGTACCATGTCCTCGCGTTGTTTTTTCTCGCTTGTTCTTATTTCGATTGACTATATATATATATATATATATATATATATATATATATATATATATATATGGATGTATGTATATGTATGTATATATGCATGTGTGTGCATATATATGTGTGTGTGTGTGTAATATATAGATGTATATATACATATATGTATATATATGTATATTTATATATATGTGTGTGTGTGTGTGTATATATATAATATACATATATATATATATATATAATACACACACATATATATACATACATGCATTATATATGCATATATGCATGGCCATTTCAAGTGGCTCCATTTAATTCATCAATGAAAACATTACATCAATTTGAAAGAAACTGCTCTCTTCAGACGCAGATGACCATATAGATTTCAAACATAAAGGATAAACCATTTTTAACAAATTTACATCAATGATAGAAACCAAAATAATTACATTGTTTCCTTATGTCATATCTGTGACACAGATGGGTTACAGGTTCAGGAATGTGGGAGTACCATGGTCTCAAGTGCATGCAAACAATCTCCACAATGTCAAATGTTATTCCTTGCATATCTGGTTTTTATATCAGAGTGACCTTCTCTTAGAGACATGCTTTAGCAGAAGCTAAGGGGAACCTCGTTACCAGTGGCCTTCCAGCATGTTGGAGACCAACCCGATATTTTTGAGGGCCTATGCTATTGGTAGATAGACATTGAAACTATACTAGATTCATCCATCTTTTTGACAGGTCTTGTTTTTAGTCCTCTTACTCTCTTTTACTCTCTTACATGTTTCAGTCATTTGACTGCAGCCATGCCGGAGCACCGCCTTTAGTCAAGCAAATCGACCCCATGACTTTTTCTTTGGAAGCCTAGTACTTATTCTATCGGTCTCTTTTGCCGAACTGCTAAGTTACGGGGACATAAACACACCACCATCGGTTGTCAAGCGATGTTGGGGGGCAAACACAGACACACAAACATATACACACACATACATACATATATATATATATATATATATATATATATATATATATATATATATATATATATACACACATATATATGACGGGTTTCTTTCAGTTTCCGTCTACCAAATCCACTCACAAGGCTTTGGTTGGCCCGAGGCTATAGTAGAAGACACTTGCCCAAGGTGCCACGCAGTGGGAATGAACCCGGAACCACACAGCCACTCCTGCACTTACTGGGTTTCTAGCAACCTTCCTCACTAGGCAAGCCTAGTGGGGTTGCCGGTTTAGTTGTCAATGACCTGATCATGCAACAAGTTGTACTGGATCCCACGTGAAGCAAAATATGTGAAACCTTACAAGTGACCTGACATATATATGTATGTATTTTTATGTGTGTATATATATATAAATCTTCAGTTAAATATATTCAATGAGAATATTATATACTGAATTTATATTGAGTGCTCTATTGTATCAAAGTATTAATACTATTTAAGCATTTATGTATTTAATACGAGTGATTATATATATCTTTTTATATAATATATTATTTTAATATCAGGAAATCAATATTAGAAAATTTTTTCAGAAAGATATATACATGTGTAAAATAATATATGTGTGTGTATATATATATATATATATATATATATATATATATATATATATATATATATATATATACATACATACCAAAGGCTCGAGGTATTTCGTGTTGCAAGACTGTGTAGGAGAGAGAATAGTGATGTCGTAGGAGAGAAATGTGTTCGCATGGATGATGGTACGCTTGCACTAAATGAGGCTGCAAAGAAAGAGGTCTGGAGATGCCACTATGATAGATTGCTTAATAAAGAGAATGAATGGGAGAAAGAGAGGCTGCCGTATGTCGACCCAACAGAGGGACCAGCTATCCGAGTTGATAGTACCAGGGTAGATAAAGCAATTAAGAGTATGAAGACAGGGAAAGCCCCCGGCCCATCAGGAATCATGGCAGAGATGCTCAAAATATCTGGCAGTGTTGGCTACAGCCTAGTCACCCGTATTACGAACCAGGTGTTACACGAAGGAGTCATACCCAATGACTGGTGTAGCAGCACCATAGTCAACTGCTACAAAGGTAAAGGTGACGCTTTAGATACAAATAGTTACAGAGGCATCAAGCTGTTAGATCAGGTTATGAAAGTTACGGAGAGGGTCATAGCCCAACTAATTAGGGAGCGAATCAATTTAGATGAGATGCAGTTTGGGTTCGTGCCAGGTAAAAGCACTACTGATGCCATATTTCTAGTAAGACAGCTGCAGGAGAAATACCTAGCCAAGGATAAACCTCTGTACCTGGCTTTCGTTGACATGGAGAAAGCCTTTGACAGGGTCCCCCGATCCCTTATCTGGTGGTCAATGAGGAAACTTGGGATAGAAGAATGGTTAGTGAGAGCTGTGCAAGCCATGTACAGAGATGCTGCCAGTAAGGTGAGGGTTGGAAATGAGTATAGCAATGAATTCCGGGTAGAGGTAGGGGTCCACCAAGGTTCCGTCCTCAGCCCCCTCCTATTTATCATAGTCCTCCAGGCAATCACAGAGGAGTTCAAGACAGGTTGCCCCTGGGAGCTCCTCTATGCTGATGACCTTGCACTAATTGCGGAGTCACTATCAGAACTAGAGGAGAAGTTTCAGGTGTGGAAGCAAGGTCTAGAATTGAAGGGCCTTAGAGTCAACCTAGCTAAAACCAAAATCCTAATAAGTAGGAAGGTAGATAAAACACAAACCCCTTCAGGTAGATGGCCCTGCTCAGTATGTAGAAAAGGAGTAGGTAGTAACTCTATAAGATGTACCCGGTGCAAGCTATGGACACATAAGAGGTGCAGCAATATCAAAGGCAGGTTAACTAGGAAGTTAGTTTTTGTATGTGGCAAATAAAGGTGCAATAAAGACTGTAAACAAACAGGAAACAACTTCTATCTCATTCCAGGGTGAAAAACTAGAGGTAGTCGATAGCTTCCGCTATCTGGGTGACCAGTGTAGCTGCTAGAATAAGAATAGCCTGGGCAAAGTTTAGAGAGCTCTTACCTCTGCTGGCGACAAAGGGACTCTCACTCAGAGTAAAAGGCAGACTGTATGACGCATGTGTACGAACAGCCATGCTACATGGCAGTGAAACATGGGCTGTAACTGCTGAGGACATGCATAAGCTCACAAGGAATGAAGCCAGTATGCTCCGTTGGATGTGTAATGTCAATGTGAATACCCGTCAGAGTGTAAGTATCTTGAGAGAAAAGCTGAACATTAGAAGCATCAGTTGTGGTGTGCAAGAGAGACGATTGCACTGGTATGGACATGTGGTGAGAATGGATGAGGATAGCTGCGTGAAAAAGTGCCACACCCTAACAGTTGAGGGAACCCATGGAAGAGGTAGGCCCAGGAAGACCTGGGCTGAGGTGGTGAGGCAAGACCTTCGTACATTAGGCCTCACCGAGGCGCTGTGTGTGAGAAGACCCGGCAAGCCAAGTGAGATCGTTGCCAGTGCCCCTGGACTGGCTCTTGTGCGGGTGGCACATAAGATGCACCATTTTGAGCGTAGCCGTTGCCAGTATCGCCTGACTGGCCTTCGTAGGATTTTCGAGCGAGATCGTTGCCAGTGCCCCTGGACTGGCTCTTGTGCGGGTGGCACATAAAAGACACCATTTCGAGCGTGGTCGTTGCCAGTATCGCCTGACTGGCCTTCGTGCGGGTGACACGTAAAAGCACCTACTACACTCTCTGAGTGGTTGGCGTTAGGAAGGGCATCCAGCTGTAGAAACTCTGCCAAATTTAGATTGGAGCCTGGTGTTGCCATCCGGTTTCACCAGTCGTCAGTCAAATCGTCCAACCCATGCTAGCATGGAAAGCGGACGTTAAACGATGATGATGATGATGATGATGATACATACATATATATATCATCATCATCATCATTTAACATTTATGTTCTATGCTGGTATAGAGGGGATAGTCTGACAGGTTCTGATGGGTCAAAGGACTGTATCATACTCCATTGTCTGTTTTGGCATGGCTTCTATGGCTAGACACCCTTCCTAATGCCAACCACTTTACAGTGTGTACTGGGGGAGGGGTTCTTGTGCTGTGTGTGTCTTTGTGTCTCTGTTCGTTCCCCACTCCTACCATGTGACAAGTGGTTTTAGTTTGTTTACGCAAACATAACTTAGTGGTTCAACAAAAGAGACTGATAGATTAAGTACCGGAGTTTAAGAAATACATACATACAGGGGTTAATCTATTCAACTTAACCCCTTTAATGCAGTGCCCCAGCATGACCACAGTGCAATGACTGAAGCAAATGACAGATAAAAGATAACTAAACATATAAATACATAAATAATTAATGATTACCTCTGGCTGTTATCTCAATGACTTTGTCAGATATTCTTAGTCATGAAGTTAAGTGCTTCATGGCATCTTTAGTTTATTGGTGCCAAACAATGATAAAAAGAGCTTTTCAACCCAATATTTACATGCTTATTATATGTAACTTTATCTGCTTTGAGTTTTACTGCCCTCCCTAAAATAATTATTCCATGCTCTCTCAAAGTTTATAACTTCTTATTCTTATTTAGAAGAGGGTAAAGATCCCTTTCAGTCATGAATTACCATGGAATTGCATCTAGAAATTTACCCACTGAGGTACAAGTCCAGACAAGCTTGTTAGTGGGAGACCAGCAGTTGCCCATGCATACCAACCTCCTCTCTCCACGCCACTGATGTTATCCAAGGGAAAAGCAAAGGCCGATACAATTTGGCATCAGTGACGTTGCAACTCATTTTTACAGCTGAGTGAACTGGAGCAACGTGAAAATGATGTGTCTTGCTTAAGAACACAACACACGTGTTGGTCCAAGAATTGAACTCATTACCTCATGATTGTGAGCCTGACACTCTAATCACTGAGCCATGGCATCAAAAATTAATGGTTTGCCATATATGTTCCTGTTAATTATCTTTTTGAATAAAGAGTACAAGCTTATATGTTGAAAGTGTTATTAGTGTATAATTAATTAAAATAACTTATTCCCCAGTAACAGTGTTATTAATGTTATCTAGATATCTACACCTCCCTTGGTATATAAATTTTCACTGAAAAGGTTTGCATATAAAATTATAGATCAATCAATGAATCACATGAAACATAGATAATATGTTATTATTTAGCCCAGGGTAGGCAGCAAGTCGGCAGACCTATAAAAGACATTCCAGCTGGGATTTTCTAGTCTTCATATTTTTCCAGTCTTTCCAGACATAGCCTATCTAGGATTACATAATCCAATGTGTTGGTACAGTATGGGTGAGAGAGATTTAGCTGTTATTTCTATTAAGTCAAGCAACTACATAAGTGTCATGCTACCTCAACAGCTAATATATATATATAGGCAGGAGAAGGTTAACTGTTTATCTTTGACTTGTTTCAGTCATTGAACTGTAGTCATGCTGGGGTACTGCCTCCAAGGGTTTAGTTGAACAAATCAACACCAGTACTTATTTTTTAAGCCTGCTACTTACTCTATTGGCCTTTCGCTAAACAGCTAAGTTATGGAGATGTAAACAAACCAGCACATGTCTGGGACAAACACAAAGACACATATTCATATATACGAGGGGATGCTGAAAAGTTCCAGGCTTTGGGCAAAAGAAAATACTGACGGATCAGTTAATTATGATTTTATTCAACATCCCCTCTTAGATTCACTCACTTATTGCAGTGGTCCTTCAGTTTTTCTAAGCCCTGTAAAAGATCTCAGAAGTTAGGCCTCCAGCCAGGCCTTTTGCAGTACCTTTGTTGTTGTTGTTGTTGTTGGCACTCCATCGCTTACAACGACGAGGGTTCCAGTTGATCCGATCAACAGAACAGCTTGCTCGTGAAATTTACATGCAAGTGGCTGAGCACTCCACAGACCCGTGTATCCTTAACGTAATTCTCGGGGATATTCAGCGTGACACAGAGTGTGACAAGGCTGACCCTTTGAATTACAGGCACAACAGAAACAGGAAAAAATAGTGAGAGAAAGTTGTGATGAAAGAGTACAGCAGGTTCGCCACCATCTCCTGCCAAAGCCTCGTGGAGCTTTAGGTGCTTTCGCTCAATAAACACTCACAACACCCAGTCTGGGAATCGAAACCACGATCCTATGACCTTGAGTCCGCTGCCCTAACCACTGGGCCATTGCGCCTCCACTACAGTACCTTTAAAGCCAGGAACTTTTCAGCACCTCCTCGTGTATGAAGGGCTTCCTTCATTTTCATCTACCAAATCTTCTGACAAGGCTTTGGTCAACCCAGGGCTATAGTAGAAGACACTTGTCCAAGGTGCTGCGTAGTGAGACTGAATCCAAGATCACACAGTTAAGAAAGCTTCTTAACCGCACAACCATGCTGCCTGTGTCTATTATAGATGGAAGTTCCAGAACACTAGATTCAAAGCATGATTTAAATATGTACTCAAATTTTCAAGCTAATTTGTTATTGTTATTAATTATTGTGCTGTATACTTTGATGAACCTAACTAAATAAATAAACAAATACTTGTGTTACTAGAATATAACTAGCCAACCTACTAAATATATTTCCCTGCAATTAGATAATGTTATGAATTTGTCACCTACATAACTACACCTCATTAAAGTTTTGGGAATGTATCTACAATTTAATGAACAATACATCTCTTAATATAATAATGAGCGTAGTGTTTTTATATATTTGTATATATATATATATATTTGTCCAAGATCACAGAGTAGGAGTAGGATGGAGTAGGAGAAAAAGTAGTATAAATGAAGGGAGAGGAGAGAAAACAGTAATTCAGTGAAGGAGAAGTAGTGAGAGTAACAGCCCTGACTAAGAGAGAGTGAGAGAAAGTAATAGCTATGGAAAAAGGAAGGGGTGAAAAAAAATCAGTGTTTCAACTCTGTGTGAGTATACAAAAGGGAAGTATGTGAATGTTTGTGTGTGTGGTGTGTGTGCAGTGGAAATGGGATGGTGAACGTTCAATGCTGAAAAGAAAAATCGAACAGCATTTCAACTCTGAGTACATGTGTGTATGTGTCTGCATGTACAAGGGAAGTATGTGAATGTTTGTATCTGTGATTATTACGTACCTTCTTCATATATAAAATACTACAATTAGCCATCATTTTTGATGGCACAGGGTCAGTTAGTGTATAAGCCTTTACGCCTACCCTAACACTTTGGTTACATCATCATCATCATCATCATCGTTTAACGTCCGCTTTCCATGCTAGCATGGGTTGGACGATTTGACTGAGGACTGGTGAAACCGGATGGCAACACCAGGCTCCAGTCTGATTTGGCAGAGTTTCTACAGCTGGATGCCCTTCCTAACGCCAACCACTCAGAGAGTGTAGTGGGTGCTTTTACGTGTCACCCGCACGAAAACGGCCACGCTCGAAATGGTGTCTTTTATGTGCCACCCGCACAAGCCAGTCCAGGGGCACTGGCAACGATCTCGCTCGAAAATCCTACAGGAGCCAGTCAGGCGGTACTGGCAACGGCCACGCTCAAAATGGTGCATCTCATGTGCCACCTGCACAAGAACCAGTCCAGGGGCACTGGCAACGATCTTACTTGGCTTGCCGGGTCTTCTCACGCACAGCCCATTTCCAAAGGTCTCGGTCCGTAGTCATCGCCTCGGTGAGGCCCAATGTACGAAGGTCTTGCCTCACCACCTCAGCCCAGGTCTTCCTGGGCCTACCTCTTCCACGGGTTCCCTCAACTGTTAGGGTGTGGCACTTTTTCACGCAGCTATCCTCCTCCATTCTCACCACATGTCCATACCAGCGCAATCGTCTCTCTTGCACGCCACAACTGATGCTTCTAATGTTCAGCTTTTCTCTCAAGATACTTACACTCTGACGGGTATTCACATTGACATTACACATCCAACGGAGCATACTGGCTTCATTCCTTGCGAGCTTACGTATGTCCTCAGCAGTTACAGCCCATGTTTCACTGCCATGTAGCATGGTTGTTCGTACGCATGCGTCATAAACATATATTCTTCCCTCAATTCTAGACTAATCTTGAAATATTGATTTTCACACTTTAGCATTCAGATTACTTGGTCAAATGTAATACTTATTTATTTGCATTGTTTTGAATTGATCTTGCACTGTCTCATAGCTTTGAGATTTTGATGATGCGATTGTTTATTTTTAAAATGATATTATAGGGTAGGTGCAAGAGGCCAGGTCTGGCTGATCTGATGATAAAACTGGTAGAATATTTGGGCTGGATATAGCTGCTTTAAATGCTAAAGGGTTAAATGTTGTATATTAATCATTCTTCAATACTTGTTCTTTGTCCATTATATTCATTCCACCCCCTCCCCATTTCCTTCACTGTCCCCATACTCTTGCAACTGCAACACACTTTCATTTCCTGTTTTTCTGTTCCCACTGACTGCTGCTCACTTTGTTTCTTGAGGGTTCACTTTGATACCCCATGATCACTATTTTATCTCTATTTTCAGCAGCATCCTACTTACTCCTACCCTATCTTCCCTAATGTGAGTAGCCAAGTAAACCCTTCTACAGCTAGAAATCTGTCCCCTTCACATATACTTTAATTTCTCATCTCCTAGCATAAAGCCATCCCACTACCTACTGTAGCTCCACTCAGTGGAAGGAGATTTTACTCTTGCTTGCCAGCTATATGATGACCTCACTGGTACTGGTTGCCAAGGAAAAAGCTCCCAGTACATCCTGTAAACTGAGTGTCATTAAGAAGGGCATCCAGCCATAAAAACCATGCCAAAGCAGACATTGAAGCAAGATTCAGTCCCTGCTGGACCCTGTCAAACCATTCATCTCGTGCCAGCATGGGAAACATGTCAAAAGAAGAAGATGATGATGAGGTTGATGATGATAATGATGATACATTATTTTTGATGTTTATAATAGAAAAAACAAAGAACACACAAACAAGTTTCAGAATATAAAATATATACTTTATCACATTTCACCCAGAAGCAAAAAAATTTTACAAATTGAAATTTATACAAATATTGCTCAATGATACAATAGATCACTGCATTGTGTATATATATATATATATATATATATATATATATATATATATATATATATATATATATATATATATATATATATATATATATATATATATATACATATATATATATATATATATATATATATATACATATATATATATATATAATGTATATATATATATATATATAAATTAATATATATGCATTTATTTATCAATAAAAATAAAATTATCAACCATCAACTTCATGATTAGAAAAATATAAAATAGTGATAATTGTCAAGCAGTTTTAGTAGTAACAAAATAGTATACATCCTCATTGAGATTATTTATAACATTTGTTAGGACATTAAATTGGGAGTATTATCTTAGAAGTAATATATTTCCACTTGCCTCAAGTCTTGAAAAATATTGTGAGAATTTTCATTGTCTCATTAATACTTAAGATGTGTTAATTGCTGTACCTCATGATAAACAATAATACTTAATCGAATCTTCCTAGAACTGTTTTCCATAAGAACCCCTTCCTTGTTCATCTTTGTAGTCTTTCCTTCTATTATAAATAATAATAACAATAATAATATCTGGAAGTCTGAAGAGCTTCATAGGAACTGATGCTTAATACTAGTTTTATGGTGTGAAATATATGAAACATAAATCCACTCTTGGACAGGATGTTGGAATATTTTAGGTAACTTTCCCAGATGACCTGGTATCTGTTCCAACAGCAAGATGAAGTGAGGCAATACAGAATAAAGTGATCTATTCAGAAATTCAATGAGAAGTCAGCAGTTAATTTGAACTCATGATTCATGAGTTGGTGGTCTAATACTCCAGTATATCTGTTCAAGGTTGAATGATTTTAAGGTAAGGGAGATATATACTCAACAGATACTATTTCAGGGAGTAAAAAACAAAGAAGTTATTGGTATGCTACTCTAAACATGGTCAGAACTATGAAATAAAGATTGTGATAAACAATTATATATGAAAATGTAATGTCACACACCACACACCATCATTTAACGTCTGTTTTCCATGCTGGTATGGGTTAGAGAACTAAACATAATGTATTCTAAGAAATTATTTTAAAGTTGTCTTCATTGATAATTGACAAATAACAGATATATTATTTTAGAAACTTACTGATGAGGGGATGATAAATTCCTAAATATTACAAGAAAGTATCCCTTCATTGCTCACAAGAAAAGAAAAAAAAGAAATTCCGTTGACATGGGATGGGCAGAGGAAAGAAGAATTAGTGAAGCACCAAACAGAATACTCTGTGTTATTTGGTTACATTCTTTTACATTCAGAGTTCAAATCCTGCCTAAGTCACTCCTGTCTCGTTATCTTTTGGAAGTCATTAAAATAAATACCAGTGAAGTTGTGATGTTTTATAATCAATATAATTACAGGAGATGCCCCAGTATGGTCATAGTCAAATGACTGAATCAGCAAAAGAATGAATATTAATTATATAAGAATTTTTGTTTTGACTTCCAGTATATATTATAAACACCCAAATCATAATGTAATTGTATTATTTCTAATAGCATTCATGCTTTAAAAAATTTTTCCCCTTTAATTCACATTTTTCACCTTGGAAGGGTTTTAAGAATGTGGAAAGAAAAATAACTTGTAGATTTTGGAATAAAATTAGATAATTAATACAAATTCAAAAGTGCCAAATTACAGAAAATATTTAAAATGGACACTTATATAAAATAAATAAAACTTTTAAGTTTAAAAAATTGTCTTTGAGCAGAAAATAGCTGAAGTTCTTTTGAATAATAAAAAAATGGCATCTGTTTCCATGATAAACATTTGATTTTATAGTTTAGATAGAATTTTATGAGAATATTCATATTTATTCTTTGTTACAATATATTTAACTGCAATGGTCATTTGGTCAAGAACATGGAATGGTACAGCTTTTGTAACAGGTAAGTAGATAATGTTTTTCATCAAATGTTTAGCTTCATGAGGGTAGTAAGGCACTAAGTCAACAGAAGTGTCTTCAGGTTTCTGGTCGGATTCAATAAAAGTCAGCTGTGTAGATGAACGGTGTGCCTCAACTCCAAGAGAGTTTAGCCCATTCATCACCTCAAATGGATTTTTCTGAAAATATAAAAATGAAGAAAAACAGTTGATGAAAGAAAAAGTGGAAGTGCTAAATGAAAAGGTATATTTAAATGACAACAGTATTATTTCTACAATAATTCTTCTTTCATGACTCAAATTTAAGACAAAGTTAGATATGAAAAACAAATGTTAACTTAAACAGAACAATAAATAGTAACTAGAATTAATTGTGAATATAAAATGTACATGAGTTAAAGTGGAGGAGTAAAGAACAGGTACAAATTCTCCTGGCTGGGTAAAATGCTGAAGCTGGTAGAGTAGGCGTATTATTGGTAGAAAAATAGATAAAAATATCAGTCTAGGTATGTGATAAAAAAAAATCATGCTTTGATTAGTCATAGCCAATAGCAATCTCTGCTCATGCAATCAGGACTGGGAGACAAAAGAATTGTTTTGATGAGGCTCTCTTGAAGACAAACTTGATAACAGATAACAACTTCATTATTGTAGCTGGTGAGTTTATTGAACATGTTGTACAATACCATTATGGGTATTCTGATGTACATGGAAGTAATGGTTATGGTACATGGAATGAGGAGGGATCAAGACTCTTCGAGTTCTATTATGCAAATGACCTAACGATTTGCAATATTTACTTTAGAAAATAAACCAGTCAGCTAATCACATGCCACTCAGGTGAACAAGCAAGCCAGATAGACTTCATACTCACAAGGAAATGGGATAGACAATGAGTTGTGAATACTAAGTGTTACCCTGGTAAATAATCCATCACTCAACACGGGCTAGTGATTATACCACTCAACATTACTAGCGACATCGGAGTAAGAGCTAGATGGATTCAGAGACATAAGACTACATGAAAAAGGAAGGTATGGAAGCTGAAAGATCCATTGGCTATACATATGTTCAAAGAATGACTGGACGACACCTATGTTGAGAAGGAGTGTGTAAAATGGCAGTGTGTGATATTAGTGGTATGGGTTATGTAGCATATGTGTGCTGATGTTAATAATATGAAGTGTGTGTGTATGTGAAGTCAGTGGTAAGGAGTATGTGTATGATGTCAGTGGAATAGAGAGTGTGTACAACATTAATGGTATGTAATGTGTAATGTCAGTGGTAAGGAGTGTGTGTGTGTGTATGGTGTCAGCAACATGGCATGTATGTATATGAATCAATGATAGGGAGTGTGTAATGTCAATGGTAAGGAGTATGTGATATCAGTGGTGGTGTGAGGCATGTTACTACATCAGAGCTGTTGTAATTTTGAAGGCAGTGATTTAGTCAAACTGGCACATGAGGAAGTAAAAAAAAGTAAACAAAACACTGAATGAATAGATAAATGTTAACAAACTCATTAACAGATTTTACTGGCAGTAATGGTATGTAGACTGTGGAATGTGGTAATCACACAAGAACTCTGATTAGCAAAGGAAATGACATTGTGATGTGAAAATGGTGCTGCTTTTATATACATGCATTTTACAGGATTACTAACTTAGATGGCTAAAAATAAATGGTAGCATTGCAACAAAGGAATACCTTGTTGATTTAAGCCTGCTTTGTGATGAGTGACACACAAAATTGAGAAAGTCTGTTGTAGACCACTGTCTAAAGCAGGCATTCTCAGACATCTGTTAACTTCAGAAGAAAAGCATGGAGACCTCAAAATTTCTAGATCTATTTCCTCTGAGTATTTATGATATCATATCAAAAATGATCTCTTTTACTCTCTTTTACTTGTTGCAGTAATTTGACTGCGGCCACGCTGGAGCACCGCCTTTAGTCGAGAAAATCGACCCCAGGACTTATTCTTTGTAAGCCTAGTACTTATTCTATCGGTCTCTTTTTGCTAAACTGCTAAGTTACGGGGACGTAAACACAGCAGCATCAGTTGTCAAGCAATGCTAGGGGGACAAACACAGACACACAAACACACATATACATATATACGACGGGCTTCTTTCAGTTTCCGTCTACCAAATCCACTCACAAGGTTTTGGTCTGCCCGAGGCTATAGTAGAAGACACTTGCCCAAGATGCCACGCAGTGGGAATGAACCCGGAACCATGTGGTTGGTAAGCAAGCTACTTACCACACAGCCACTCCTGCGCCTATCATAAGTATTTTATATTTCCTTTAGCTCTTTTCCAGTGTAATTTGTTAATTTAAGTAAGTAATGTAGTTGATGGAATAAAAGATGTATAAGCATGCCAATTTTTAGTAGTGCTTATTCAGGAAAAGATTTTACTGCATTACAGCATGTAATGTTTAAAGCAACTTTTTTAAGGTGGCAGAATCATTAGCTTTGCAGTATTTCTCCTGTATTCAAATTCTGCTGAGGTCAACTTTGCTTTTCATCCTTTTAGGGTTGATAAAAGAAGTACCAGGTGAACATCTGGGGTCGATGTAAACAACTTATCCTCTCTCCCAGAATTTCTGGCCTTGTGCCAAAATTTGAAACCAATATTTAAAGCAACTTTGCCCACAAGATTTCCTGAGGCATGTTTTTGGTAAAAAAAAAAAAGTGCATCTTAAATGTCACCAAAAAAAGTAAGTTTATCAAGTCCCTTAATTTCATTTTTAACTTGGTTTTAATGAAACACCTAAATTATGGCAGAGAATCAACCAAATAAACACAAAGCTCTCTTTTGTAAAACTATATGTAGATTTGTGGTAAACTCCTGGCATGAACCGTTTGTACTGGTTTTTCTGACCATCTTTTAAGATCAATGATTTCCAGTTATCTTCTATCTTTTATTTGTTTCAGTCTCAGGATGGTGGCCATGCTGGGGCACTGTCCTGAAGAAATTAGTTGAATAAATCAACCGAAATACTTACTTTAAGTCTGAATTTCATTTTCTCAGTCTCTTTTGCTGGACCGCTAAGTTACAGGGAAGTAAATAAACCAGCACCAGTTGTGGTTTGGGGGACAAACACACACACACATATAATGGGTTTCCTCATAGTTTCCTTTTGCCAAATTCAAAGCATTGGTTGGTCTAAGGCTAGAGTAGAAGACACTTACTCAAGGAGGTGACACACAGTAGGACTGACCTTGAAACCATGTGGTTGTAAAGTAACCATCTTAACCACATAGGCATGCAAGTGTAATAGTATTGAGTGTTGTATCAAGAGTAAATTATACATGTATGAAAGTGTGTTAAAAATATTAATAACAACATCATTCATTTTCATTTCTTTCCTTTTTATGTTTGTTTTTCTATGCAAGTATAAATTAGACAAATAAACTGTAAAGGCATTGTTTTACAACTAGAAACCTTCCTGTGACTGACCCTTCACTATTTTTCAAGTAAAGGATCTCTTTGCCACATGTTTGAAGGTACAAAGCCAGCAGACGATTTGTCAACAGGGGTAATGTCAACAATGTCACTACTTGTAGTTCAGTGTTTCTCAGGGGAGTGCAAATGCAAACAAATGAAAATACATTTAAAGGAAGACAAACAGAAAACTAACAGAAGCTGTGGTCAAGCAAGTAGAAAATCATAAAGATAAAGTACATACCACTATGATGGGGAAGAGCCAGTAGGTGTTGATAGGAGATTTATGACCAACAACAGTTACAATGTTTGCCAGTTGATGACTGACATATTCCCCTTTGAAACAACATATGTTTATTTCATCAGGAGAGAATGTCTCAAACCTATGCAACATGACCAACAGTAATGCTAATGATGGCTGGAACCGAATTAGATACATTAAATCACCTGGGAAACCCCGGACCAGCTTTGTGACACTCTGTCGATAATCTAAATATAAAATCTGGAGGATGCATAAAATTGGTTTAATCAGATTAGGACAGTCAAGAAGAAGATAAAGTAAACAACATTTCATTATTTTCTTTAAATAATTGTTTGAACTTTGGCAGGAATAGTTATCTTGTATATGGTCCATCTTTTCATAAATAGCTTTGTCACGGATTTTGGCAATGGCACCACCTAAGCATGTACAATATTTAATGGTTCCAAAACTAAATAAAGTGATATCTGCTTCTGGATGTCCTAAGTAATTAAAACCACAGAAACCTTCTGCAGAGTCCTCTATCACGACAAGGTTGTGTCTTTTAGTTATTTCAATGAAAGGTGTGAGATCAAAAATCTTTCCATAAATGTGAGCAACTAAAAGAGCAACAGTCTTTTTGCTGATCAGATGTTCAAAGAAATCAATCTTTGGTGCAGTTGTTTCAACATCAATATCAAGGGAGACAATCTGAAGTCCATGATGATGGATGATGTAAGGGATATCAGGGATATTCACAGCTGAAACAATTATCTCGGATCCAGGAGGGAAGTTTTGAACTTGAAGATACAAATCTAGCCCACTCCGTACAGACAGACATGGTAGTACAAAGTTCTGATTTTGAGGTTTTGTCCAGATATTCCGAATTCTTTCAATCACTTGCTTTCGGGTGATGGAATGATATATTGATAAACAGTCCTTCAGGGCACATAAAATACTCTTCCAGTCGACATCTGTGAAGAAAGTAAAAACCAAAAAATGACATTAGTTGAGAGACATTAAGGAATATTTTTGAAAAGAGGAGTTATTTCATATATTTAGATATTTTAACCCTTTAGCATTCAGATTATTCTTTTAAATGCTCATTTATTAACATTCTCTTGAAATAATCATGCATTATCTTATAGTTTTGAGATTTCAATGATGTGACTGGTTACTTTTAGTATGACATTGTAAGGCAGGTGTAAGAGACCAGATATGGCCTGTTTGAGCATTAAACAAGTAGAATATTTTGGGTGGATATGGTCTGTTTAACTGGTAAAGGGCTAAAGATGTTATTTTATTGTTATATTTAACTCAAAAGCAGTGAGCTGGCAGAATCATTAGCATGCTGGACTAAATAATTAGAGAAATTCCTTCCAGCACTACATTCTGAGTTTAAACCCTACTGAGGTCAACTTAGCCTTTCATTCTTTTGCAGTCAATAAAATAAAGTACCAGCCAAATACTTGGCCGTCAATGTAATTGACTTGCCCTCCTTCTCTCAAAATTGCTGGCCTTATGCCAAAATTAGAAAGAGTCGTTACATTTGACTCAAATTTAGTATTTACTTTTTACAAGCAATAAAAATAACCTAAATCATTCAAAGAATGAGATATTTAAAAAATACCAGAATCATTTTAGATCAAAACAGGTTCAAACTGTAGTCAAGGAAATTACAAGATGTTGGTGTACTGTGAAGTTAGTTTATTTAATCCTATGGCACATCAACATACAGATGTACATGTATTTTTGCCCAACTGATTCATGCTGACTTAAACCCTTATTAACAATACTAGTAAAAAATACACAGGGGAAAGCTTCATAGTCATGTCCCTTAGAGTGAAAGAGAGCATATATATATATATATATATATATATATATATATATATATAATCTTTGTTTGCCAGTACTAGTTAAGACAAATTTTCACTGAAGAGATCTAGTAAGAATTGAAACAAATCTAAAGTTGTCACCATGAAAGTTACTCAGAAATTGAGGTATCTGGTATTCATAGCAATGTCTTAGATTTTAGTTGTGAGTTGTACATGTAAGAGTGTACTGCAAAACTGTTTCTTGATATGTACAATGTTAGTGTCTTTGATACTGTTGAAGGTGACTATGTTGTCATTCTAGACTGAATAAGGGTTTCAAGGTCTTGATTCATGGAATCAGTGCAAGTCTTTGTGATGTGGTATCAGCTATGTAGGTGTGAGTGAGTGCTTAGAAACAGCTGCTGTTAAGTCATTAATTATCTCAGAAAGCTGAACCTCAAAAAATAGGTGACAAAGGAACATTAACAAGTGGCAGAATATTGTGTTGGAGCAAGTATGGAAAAAATGGATGTAAAAATAATGATGTCGGATTCTAATCAGCAGGTGAGGCATCATTGTGTAAAACATTTTAAAGTTCAGAGTTATAGGCAGGAATGCAGACATTTGGAATGTTCCATGCTTAGAATAATTTCCTTCAAGTCCACTGGTAGTTCTAAATAACACTAGCATCACAAAATATGCGGTTTATATTTCATACAAAATAGCATGCTTCCTTGTTATTGTTTTAATTAATTTAACTAATGTGAATCACACAAATACATTGTTTGTGTGAAACATGTTTGACATTTTTAGTAATTTCTGTGATATTTGGAACATCGAACATTCCAAGTGTATGTTGACTTATGCTAAGGAGAAAGTGCTTTATGGGTTTCAGGCTTTGTTTAAATACTATATATATATATATATATATATATATATATATGCATGTATAGGTATATATATATAAGGTCAATCTTTGTCAAGCAGCTTCACTTTGCACGCTTTAGCTTCATTACTATGGCAACAGTCTGGATATTTATTGATCAGACATCATATATATATATATATATATATATATATATATATATACAAATAATATATGAGTATATGCATATATATGTACATGTATGTACATACCTTCATCTACATGTATATATATGTCATCATCATCATCATTTAACGTCCTTTGTCCATGCTGGTGTGGGTTGGGGTTTAACCAGGGCTGGCAAGCTGGAAGGCTGTACCAGACTCCAGTCTGATTTGACATGGTTTCTACGGCTGGATGCCCTTCCTCATGTCAAACATTCTGATAGTGTAATGAGTGCTTTTACATGTCACCGGCAAGAATGCTATTTGCATGATGTATATGTGTATGTATATATATATATATATATATATATATATATATATATATATATATATCTTAATATATAAAGCTGAAGTTGTGTGTCTGTGTGAAGCCTTTTTGAAAGTTTATAAAAATCCACATTTTCCACTTTTTCGTAAAATTTTTTTACATCAATGGAATTTTCTCGATCTGAACTTTCCAGTGCAGTAATTAGATTTTTAAAATTCCGTTCACTTTGTGTGATTTAAGGGAGATTTGGCTGTTGTTTCTAGCAACTTTTATATTTCATCCCTTCTACCTGGAACGCCATTCTTACACACGCGCTCAACATAAAAATATAGAGAGTAAGAGTTAAAGGGGGAGAGGGAAGGAGAGAGAAAGTGATACATACAACGTCATAGATTAAACTTTCATCTCAGTGTTCTTTACCTATTTTTCATAACATAGATACGTAAAAACACACACAACCACACATACATGACCTGTGACAACAACATACACATTGCTCTCAATCTCTATTCATTTCTCCCCCTCTTCCTCTCTCGCTCTCTCAAACGTATACACGTGCAAGTAAACACAATCATTCACATCGTGGTTATATTTACAAAACATTGATGGCATAACTACAGAGTTGTATCCCCCAACTTTGGAAGGTCATAACTTTCATAAAAATGAATATTTTTTTATGGAATTTTCTATGCATATATTATTTATTATGTAGATTCCAAATATACAAAAAATTTCGGTGAAAGTGTTTTGGAAGGAGGTGGGGTACAATATTCGGAAATTCCACTTAAATTCCTCTTAACTTCCAGGAAAATGAATATTTTTTAATGAAATTTTGTACAAATGTACCTTGATGTATGTACATTTCAAGCATGTAGGAATTTTGAAGGAAACAACTGCAGGTTATTTTTGAGAAGTGTTCCCCACTCGGTGGTGTTTCGGAGCAAGTCGTCCATATTTGTTTCATTTTTCTCTATTATGTGCTTATGTGCATCCTTAGATTTCTAATGAAGTAATAGGCAGTGAAGAGAAGCAGTCATAAGAAAACTTTTAACTACCCCTATTCCTTTCTCTCCCTCTCTCTACCTCTTCCTCTCTCACTCTCTCAAAAGCATACACGTGCAAGTACACAATCATTCAGTAAAATATAACTCATGTTCGTCAATGTTTTGTAAATTTACCACGATTTTCACTAGGGTGTTAGGGTTAGGGTTTAGGATTAATGTTACGGTTACGTTTTTTAGGGTCAGGGTTAGGGTTAGGGTTTAGGGTTAGTGTTAGGATTAGGTTTAGGATTAGGGTTGGGTAATCGTGCGGGTGTTAATCTGAAAAATTACAGATATGTGAAAAGTACCGACCCTGCCATCTATTATAACTTTTGTTCTGTTTAATATATACATAGATTATGCCTCCAAAGAAGAGAGTTTGCTGGAAAAAGACAGCAACCGGTTTAAAATGACAGCCACAGACTGCAGCAATTCAGCACATTCCAGTAGCTACTTTGAACATAATGCAAAATGGTGCATCAACACCTTCTGCCCAATCTGATAGAATTCTGGCAAAACTGTTTAGCAACAGATCGCCAGCAATTGCTTCATTACAAATTGCCGTCCTAGCTCCTGCTAAAAGGGTTTACCCTGCTATGTATAATCAGGGCAGCACAAAAAGTTGTTTTGCACAAGCATTTCTATAGCCAATTACACGGATGAAATTTACGTATGCTTAATAATTTTACGCAAAACAGACTTCAGACTTTCCGTATTAATTTCATCGTCTTTAGAATTATGAACATATTTACATCATAAGGGTTTTTTCGTTGTAAGGCTTTCTTTTTTAGTTGATTTTCAGCTAGCAAGACTTATCGTAGATGGCATAATAAGTCACACCCGGACAAGGTCGGGTTATACTGCTAGTATATATATAAAAGATAAACAAGAGTGAAAAAACTACAGAAGGCTTGTGTTACATAGTTAAAATATATATTTACATCGTTATGTCAGAAAAATGTTATAAAATTTTGGGTATAGAAACATTGTATTTGGGGAAATAACCGGTTTCGTGTTTTCTTTTCAAATTTCTCTACCTGTATTGTAACATATAATCATGTACACATGCATATACATACATGTATATATGTATGTACACACATATATACATTAGTATATACCCATGGATATACATACACATTCACACATACATATACATGCATATATACATGTATATATATATTCACTCAATCACACACACAGACACACATATATATATATATATATATAAATACCAGTGCCACCTGACTGGCATCCGTGCTGGTGGCACATACAAAACACCATTTGAGTGTGGCTGATGCCAGTCTCACCTGACTGGCACCCATTCAGCGCCATCTGACTGGTACCTGTGCGGGTGACACGTAAAAAGCACCATTCAAGCGTGGCTGATGCCAGTGCCGTCTGACTGGCTCCTGTGCCAGTGGCATGTAAAAAACACCCACTACCCTCTCAGAGTGGTAGGCATTAGGAAGGGCATCCAGCTGTAGAAACCTTGCCAAATCAGACTAGAACCTGGTGCAGCTTTCTGGCTTGCTAGTTCTGAGTCAAAACTGTCCAACCCATGCCAGCATGGAAAGCAGACGTTAAACGATGACGACGGTGATATATATATATATATAGGTAAAAAGTAAAAGTGGAAGCAGCATGGATGTATGTTTAAAGATGCTTTTTACTTTTTTTCTTTTACTCAGACAGGACAAGTATTTTTATATTTGTTACATAAAGTAACTTTTATAAAACATTACCCGTTTCAATGTGTATGTCCACCTTGTCAAATATTAAAGATTCAAAATCAAGGAGTAGGAAATAAGAAAAAATTGGAAATTTAAACAGTTTGTTCTCATATTCTGAGTATAGTTAAGAACATGTTTGATATTTTCTCTTAAAGTCTCTTATATAAGTTGTCTATACAGGGGTCTGGAATGGAGTCAAGTGTTAAAATTTATATTGAATTAAATAGCACATTTATGGTGAGGGGTGTGTGTATATATGTGTATATATTGTGTTAAATTGATTAAGGATGGTCTGAAAGGATTTGGAAGAAAATTGTTATTCTTTTACTCTGTGTGTGTGTGCATGCATGTTTTGTTTTTTGGGAATATGTTGTTTTGGGGAAAAAATTCTATTGAATTGAATAGCAAATTTCTTTTCAATATAGAATACTAGCAGATATACTTGGCATCATTCTGGATTAAAATGGCATAGTTTGTATATATATATTACAGTTATGTTGAAACGTGATATGGGAAAGTGCAACATTGACGATAAAACATTCGTGCAGTAAATGAAGGGCCAATTTGACTAAGTGACATGTCTTGCATCCGTCTGGATGCATGACATTGGTGGTGGTGGTGGTGGTGGGGTGTATATGATTTTTGAACACACTGAAAAGCTGTCAGTGGATATACTCTACTTTGTGGCAGTTGGCGCTGAGTCTAACACAACCTATTGTTTGGGTGACAGTCAAATGAATGTAGGCGTAATGGAGACATTGTACATAAATGGGTACATTCCAGAAAGGGGCTGCAATGGGAGATGGCAACAGGGAAGTGAACTGTTGAAATGTTGCAGAAGGCGAAGGGTTGACATTGGATTGCTGGTGTGGCTGTAGAATAAGAAACATAAACTGAGCTTATGCTCGTGAGAATATGAGCATAGGTTTATGAGAATATGTAGTAATGAATTACTTGAAAAAATAAAGCGTAATGGCTAACCACATGGTTGGTGGAAGTAATTGGAGAATAGGCTTTGATATTGAAGTCCATGCATGGTTTTGTGCATATATGTATTTGTGCGTATATTTTTGTCTTACATATATATGCCTGTATATGTATGTAGCTATGTGCATGCATCTGTGTATTTTGATGTATATATGTATATTATAGATGGTCTAGTATATATGGGTATATACTGTTGTAAAATATTTATGTAATGCAGCGTGAAAATTTTAATTTTAATGTATTAATTGACTTATATTTCGTATATAATTATTTACAATATGTATTTTGAATCTACTCTTTGATTTAAGGTTTTCTTTGATTTTACAATAGGATGAATTTATATTGAATTCATTTATTTTGTTCATTGCATGCTTAAGACCGTTAATTGAAAGGACCAATGAAACAAATCCATTTTTAAAAGTGTATCCTTTAACTAGTTTTGATTATATCCTTATTTCTGTTCATTTTAACAAAACTGTCCGACGAGTGGCAACATGAAACTCTGAGTAACAGCTTTTGTTATATTTCTGCTGCTTTTAAATAAAGCATATTACTCTACCTCTGATATTTGAGTACTCTTTTTTCCACCTTGTTTCACATTTATGTGCTTACACCGTTGTATCTATCTATCTATCTATTGGATCCTGTTCAAAACGGGGGCACCAGTATTTTCTTAACGAAACACTTTGAAACTTGGGACACTGGTAGAATGTGTCATATAAAACATCTTTTTCTCTTAGTCTTCTTAACAAAAAAAACGTACATCGCAAGTTATTTCATGTTAAAGTTGTCGTATTTCTGTAATTTCAACCAATGACTGACGTCCATTCAGCCGTAAAAATTAAGTGCTGACTATGTAAACAAACGATTCGCGGCGGTGATAAAATTATTATTTCCTTGTCAAAAAATGGCTGAAGCATATTGGCAGTAGCTAATAAACCTTTCTATTATAGGCACAAGGCATGGTTTTTGAGGGAAGGAGCAAGTCGGTTAGGGTTAGGGAAAACGAACACACGTGTGTTGCCTCTGCAAAATGTCAGAAGTAATGCAGATTAAATACATTTTACACCGCTTAGGAGTAACTGTAAACAGTTGAATACTTGTCAGTGATTGGTTGAAATTATCGAAATAAGACAATTTTTTACATGAAATAAATCTGAATACAAAAATTTTTTTCTGTTCTATAACACAAAATAGATAAGTATACAAAGTTTGAAAGTCTTTCGGTACCAAAAACACTACATAAAACATTAATGAAAACTGGTGCCCCCGTTTTGAACAAGATCCGAAGAATGTACAGTACAACATAAGATAGTGATTAGTGACTTCAAACTTAGAACTAGAAGGACTCGAAGATACAAACCAATCTAAAAAGAGAAAACAGAGAAGCTTGAGGAACCATTGAATAGTCAGAAATTTAGAGAAGTACTACTTGAAGCATTTCATGAAAAGGAAGTAAAATAGAAATGCATAGCATAGGGAACAACTGGAACTTTCTAGAGGATGACCTATTGAGGGCTACAAAGCAAATGTGTGGCTAATGCAAGAGGCCAGTCAAATTGAGGGTGGTAGAACAGTGAGGTAGACAAAACCACAAAAGAGAAGAAACAGGCTTGGAAAGATGAGGAGAATGGGGACAACAGAGTATTATATGAGGTAGTTAGAAGAGAAGATAGGAATATTTAACCAGGGGAGTAATAGAAAGTAAGATGTTTGCCAATGTTCCAAAGTGTGAGGACCAGAGGATTGCAAGGCAGTGTACCAAAGTAAACAGAGGCATTAAGTAGAGAAGTGTATACAAATGGATTGTGGCAAACTTTCACCTTGTAGCCCTGAAAAGAGGAACAGAAGTGCTACTAATGAAAGGTCATTAACTGTGAGAGAAAAAGGAGGCACCCAATAGACGGACCAACCATTCTAGTGGACTGCAGTATGATAAATGAAGCAATTAAATATATGAAGGCAAGAAAATATCCTGTGACATATATATGTATATATATATATATATATATATATATATATATATTATATATGGCGGAGGTGTGTTGCTTGGTGGTTAGGGTGTTGGACTCATGATTGTAAGATTATGATTTTGATTCCTGGACCAAGTGATGCATTGTGTTCTTGAGCAAAACACTTCATTCAACTTCAGCTGCTCAAAATGAGTAATCCTGTCATGAACCACTGTCCCATCAAGGAGGTGACTATATATGCCACAGAAGGCTGGGAAACCAGCCTTATGAGCCTATGGCTTGGGAAGGACATTTGATCCTTTGATTTGATGTTATATGTGGCTGTGTAGTTAAGAAGTTTGCTTCAGAATCACATAGGAGGGTTGGTCCTATTACATGAACACTGTTGTCTAATGTATTATACAACTGCCACAGGATGACCAATATCTTGTGAGGAAAAGTTGTAGACAGAAACTGAAGAAGTCTGTTGTGTGCACATATATATATATCTTTTACTTGTTTCAATCATCAGACTGTAGCCATGCTAGGGCACTGCCTTGAAAAATTTTAGTTGAACAAATCGACCCCGGTACTTATTTTTTAAGTCTGGCACTTATTTCTATTGGTTTCTCTTGCCAAACTAACTGCTAAATTACAGGGATGTAAACATACCAACACTGGTTGTCAAGCAGTGTGTGTGTGTGTGTGTGTTGGATACAAACACAGAGACAAAGATACACACACACACATAATGGGCTTCTTTCAGTTTCCATCTACCAAATCCATTCACAAGGCTTTTGTTGGCCTGTGGCTACAATAGAAGACTTGCAACCAAGGTGCCACACAGTAGGATTGAACCACACAGCCACACCTGTGTCTATGTGTATGTATATTCTTATCACACAACCATGCCTGTGCCTATGTGTGTGTGTGTCTATACACACACATATATACTAACACACACATATATCTACATCATCATCATCATCATCGTTTAACATCCGCTTTCCATGCTAGCATGGATTGGATGATTTGACTGAGGACTGGCGAACCAGATGGCTACACCAGGCTCCAATCTAATTTGGCAGAGTTTCTACAGCTGCATGCCCTTCCTAATGCCAACCACTCTGAGAGTGTAGTGGGTGCTTTTACGTGCCACCGGCACGAAGGCCAGTCAGGCGGTACTGGCAATGGCCACGCTCAAAATGGTGTATTTTACGTGCTACCTGCACAAGAGCCAGTCCAGGGGCACTGGCAACGATCTCGCTCGAAAGTCTTTACAGGTGCCACGGGCACAAGTGCCATCACGATTTCGCTTTCGCTTGCCCCAACAGGTCTTCTCAAGCCCAGTTTCGTGTCCAATGAAGGAGACGACGTTGGCATGGGTGCCAGTCGTCTAATTTAGTTCGATATGTATATATATATATATATATATATATATATATATATATATGTTTGAAGGTTTCTAACTTCCTTGGATCTTACATATATATATATATATATATATATATATATATATATATATACATATGTGTAAATTTGTGTTATTGTATAATATCATGTATATAACCTTTGATGTACATTTATGGTGAAAGATTGTAAGGTTTGTTACTGTTTACATATCCATACTTAACTCTATTATTTACATGACATTTTGTTTAACACATCTCACCATATCTTTGCAATATTTGTACTTTCTGACATTCCACTGATATTTTTACCACTTATGAAATGCTGTTAGCATGAAGCTCTTCCTCCACAGAAATAGTGAAACTAATAGTTAGATGTATACATACTCACATATAATCAGCAAGCATACTTTATATGTTTATATATATATATATATATATATATATATATATATATATATATATATATATATATATACAGTAATCCCTCACCATATTGCAGTTCACCTATCATGGTTTATTATTTAAGCTTATGTTGATTCCTCTATGGTGTTGTTTGCATTTATAATAAATAAATACATACAAACTATAAAAATAATAATTAAAAAAAATATACAGTACAGTACTGTTTCTATTTTGTGGATTTTCACCAATTGTGGGGTTTTTTGGAACGTAACACCCACAGTAGTCGAGGGATTATTGTAATATATACAATGCATATGTGTACTATATTATATACTTGTAGAAGTCAGACAGGATAAAGCCACTTGAATTTCTGACTGTGCTTTTACACAACCCTTTTTGTTTTCATACACTTGCCTGTAATCCACTTCATGACCAACAAACAAATGATTGCTGGAGTTCAGGCAGCCTTCATCAATATTTTCTTCTTTATGTATCTAGGCAAATATTGTGTGTAGTGGTAATGTTGGTGGTAGCAGTATGTTTGAAGAGGAGGGGAAGGAGGAGTATAGTTGATAGAAGCAATCCTAGTATACGAAGGTATTGTTTTATAGTGTCTTAATATACTGGTTTAAAAATAAATGTAACATTATTTTTCCCACACTGAAGGAGGTTCTTGCTTGTAACATTAGCATTCAGGTCTGACTACAAAAGATATAATTATTCAACTTTCTGAAGTACTTTATAGATACTTTAGCATAAAGGATTTAATCTCAGAATATGGTCACAATTGTAATATATATGTTCCTGCTTCTCCTTCTTTGTCATCATTGTTGTCATCACTGCCGCCGCTGCTGCTGCCATCACCATCTTCCTCCTCATCATTCTGACGTTCACACTTCCATGTCTGCATGGGTCAGATGGAGTTTATTGAGGAAGATTTTCTATGGCTGGATGCCCATCCTGTCATCAACCCTTACCTGTTTCCAAGCAAAGAAATATTCTCTCATGGCCAGACATTTTCTTGCAGTATATAGGAAAGGAATAACAGTGTTTGTATGACAGCAACAATCATTTACAACTAACATGCAATGTGAAGAGGAGTTACAAACACTCACACATATATGGACATATACATAATCATTGTTCAATGTCCTCCTTCTATGCTTCTTATTTTATTTCACCATTAAGTTTTACCCCCATTCCACCTCACCCCACCCCAACACAAGTAGAGAAATGACACTGCTGTTTTTGAAAAGTAGTCACCCAATCAAATTTAATTGCTTATTCATTGGATTGTATTACATTATATATCATATTACATGTATACTATTTTACTCTTTTACTTGTTTCAGTCATTTGACTGTGGCCATGCTGGAGCACTGCCTTTAGTCGAGCAAATCGACCCCAGGACTTATTCTTTGGAAGTCTAGTACTTATTCTAACGGTCTCTTTTGCCAAACCGCTAAGTTACGGGGACGTAAACACACCAGCATTGGTTGTCAAGCGATGTTAGGGGGACAAACACAGATACACACACATATATATATATATATATACACATATATACGACGGGCTTCTTTCAGTTTCCGTCTACCCACAAGGCTTTGGTCGGCCCGAGGCTATAGTAGAAGACACTTGCACAAGGTGCCATGCAGTGGGACTGAAACCGGAACCATGTGGTTGGTAAGCAAACTACTTACCACACAGCCACTCCTACGCCTATCTGTGTATCTTCACAATTTTATTTTAGTATGATCACAACTGTCTGACGAATGGTAATGTGAAACTCTGAGTAACAGTTTGTGAAAATTTCTTCAGCTTTAATAAAAGTGTACACACACACACACACACACACACACACACACACACACACACACACACACACACAATAAGCTGGTTTCAGTGCCTATCTATCAAATCCACTCACAAGGCTTTGGTTGATCCAGGGCTATAATAGAAGGCACTTGCCCATGGTGCCATAGAGTGGGACTGAACCTAGAACCATGTAGTTGGGAAGCAAACTTCTTACCACACAGATACACATGTTTCCTCATATAAATTCTATTTCAAATTCAACAGACAGTCGTCACCTGAAGACTATTATATTAACCATTCTGATAACACTCCACACTTCAGTTCTACAGCAGCAACAGCAATTGACTTATGGGAAGATGAAGTATGGGCTTCCTTCCAAAACCATAGTCAGTATCTTGGAGGACGGTGGTGCTATGATGACACAGACAATGCAACAAGATATATGGTATATCTGTTATTGTGACAAATGCAAATGAAAAGTTGTAGTTGATAGAAAGATGAAGAAATAATAACAAGAAGCAAAGCTAAACCACTTTCAAACAATACCACCATTTCCTTAACACCATCATATCTTGTCATAGGCGCAGGAGTGGCTGTGTGGAAAGTGGCTTGCTTACCGACCGCATGGTTCTGCGTTCAGTCCCACTGTGTGGCACCTTGGGCAAGCGTCTTCTACTATAGCCTCGGGCCGACCAAAGCCTTGTGAGTGGATTTGGTAGATGGAAACTGAAAGAAGCCTGTCGTATATATATATATATATATATCTCATGTGCCACCCGCACAAGAACCAGTCCAGGGGCACTGGCAACGATCTTACTTGGCTTGCCGGGTCTTCTCACACACAGCACATTTCCAAAGGTCTCGGTCAGTAGTCATCGCCTCGGTGAGGCCCAATGTACAAAGGTCTTGCCTCACCACCTCAGCCCAGGTCTTCCTGGGCCTACCTCTTCCACGGGTTCCCTCAACTGTTAGGGTGTGGCACTTTTTCACGCAGCTATCCTCATCCATTCTCACCACATGTCCATACCAGCACAATCGTCTCTCTTGCACACCACAACTGATGCTTCTAATGTTCAGCTTTTCTCTCAAGATACTTACACTCTGACGGGTATTCACATTGATATTACACATCCAACGGAGCATACTGGCTTCATTCCTTGCGAGCTTACGTATGTCCTCAGCAGTTACAGCCCATGTTTCACTGCCATGTAGCATGGCTGTTCGTACGCATGCGTCATACAGTCTGCCTTTTACCTGGCACGAACCCAAACTGCATCTCATCTAAATTGATTTGCTCCCTAATTAGTTGGGCTATGACCCTCTCTGTAACTTTCATAACCTGATCTAACAGCTTGATGCCTCTGTAATTATTTGTATCTAAAGCGTCACCTTTACCTTTGTAGCAGTTGACTATGATGCTGCTACACCAGTCATTGGGTATGACTCCTTCGTGTATCACCTGGTTCGTAATACGGGTGACTAGGCTATAGCCAACACTGCCAGATATTTTGAGCATCTCTGCAGTGATTCCTGATGGGCCGGGGGCTTTCCCGGTCTTCATACTCTTAATTGCTTTATCTACCCTGGTACTATCAACTCGAATAGCTGGTCCCTCTATTGGGTCGACATACGGCAGGCTCTCTTTCTCCCATTCATTCTCTTTATTAAGCAATCTATTGTAGTAGCATCTCCAGACCTCTTTCTTTGCATCCTCATTTAGTGCAAGCGTACCATCATCCATGCGAACACATTTCTCTCCTACAACATCACTATTCTCTCTCCTACACTGTCTTGCAACACGAAATACCTCGAGTCTTTGGTCCTCACGGCGCAGAACATTGGCAAATCTTTCCTTATCTGCTTCCCCTCTGGCTAAATAAACCTGTCGCCTAGCCTCCCTTCTGGCACATTGGTACAATTCCCTGCTACCACCGTTCTTCCAGTCCTTCCAAGCCTGTTTCTTTTGTCTAATAGCCCTGTCTACCTCCTTGTTCCACCACCACGTTACTCTGGGTTGGGAGGGGACCTTACACCAATGCACCATTTTGAGCGTGGCCGTTGCCAGTACCGCCTGACTGGCTCCCGTAGGATTTTCGAGCGAGATCGTTGCCAGTGCCCCTGGACTGGCTTGTGCGGGTGGCACATAAAAGACACCATTTCGAGCGTGGCTGTTTTCGTGCGGGTGACACGTAAAAGCACCCACTACACTCTCTGAGTGGTTGGCGTTAGGAAGGGCATCCAGCTGAAGAAACTCTGCCAAATTAGACTGGAGCCTGGTGTTGCCATCCGGTTTCACCAGTCCTCAGTCAAATCGTCCAACCCATGCTAGCATGGAAAGCGGACGTTAAACGATGATGATGATGATGATGATGATATATATATGTATGTGTGTGTGTATATGTTTGTGTGTCTGTGTTTGTCCCCTCAACATTGTTTGACAACTGATGCTGGAGCGTTTACGTCCCCGTAACTTAGCGGTTCGGCAAAAGAAACCGATAGATTAAGTACTAGGCGTACAAAGAATAAGTTCTGGGGTCGATTTGCTCGACTAAAGGCGGTGCTCCAGCATGGCCACAGTCAAATGACTGAAACAAGTAAAGAGAGTATAGCTTTCCAGACAAACACAAAACTTTGTTCAAATGTCATTAACATTTCACTAATTGTTACTAAATCATCAAGTATTTATGAATTAAATATTCAAGAAAAAAGGAAAAAAAAAAAAGGCTGCTGAGTAGTTTATCAACCTGAACAGAAACAGCAGCTAAATCTCCCTCAAATCACTCCTTACCATCTTAAACAAAGCAGTCCTAGAAATACTTGTTGTTGTTGTTGGCACTCCGTCGCTTACGACATCGAGGGTTCCAGTTGATCTGATCATCGGAACAGCCTGCTTGTGAAATTAGCATGTAAGTGGCTGAGCACTCCACAGACACGAGCACTCTTAATGTAGTTCTCGGGGATATTCAGCGTGACACAGTGTGACAAGGCTGACCCTTTGAATTACAAGCACAACAGAAACAGGAAGTAAGAGTGAGAGAAAGTTGTGGTGAAAGAGTACAGCAGGGTTCGCCACCATTCCCTGCTGGAGCCTCATGGAGCTTTAGGTGTTTTCGCTCAATAAACACTCACAACGCTCGGTCTGGGAATCGAAACCGCGATCCTATGACCGCGAGTCTGCTGCCCTAACCTCTGGGCTATTGCGCTTCCACCCCTAGAAATACTACATCTGAGGAAAAAAAAAAGACGGGTCAGTCATGACTTGAATGTCTTTGATCATTGGTCCTGCCTAAGCAGACCTGTCCTCCACTGTTTATATAGATACTTTTGGTGTACTCACACAGAAAAATTCATGCAGCTGGTAAATATGTATTCAAATACATGCCATCTATATGAATCTATGTGACAATAGTTAAATTACTGTTGATAATATTTAATGCAAGAAATATCATCATGTTAACTAGAAATGATTGTGCAGTGAAGGAAAAAGAAAAAAAAAACACTTTTAGACATAAATTTTATTTTAATTATTTTGGCAAGTATAGGAAACAACTCTGGACATGTTTTTACATGTTTTTAGCCTTAATCTGACCTCATCAGTGAAACACTGTAGTTTATTATCTAAGCAATTCTAGTTTCTATGTCAAATGAGTGAACATTCTTTTGCATCACTACTTTGCTGAAGAAGTCAAATAAGACTGAAACCTATATGAAATTACGTCTACACTTGCCAAAAATAACATTAGTTAATGACTAATGTATAGTTTTTTTTTCTACCTCACTTGAAAAATTATTTCTTGATAACTTTTTAATGCTCCCTATATTAAATATGTTATAGGCACAGGGGTAGCTGTGTGATAAGAAGCTTACTTCCCAACCACATGGTTCCAGGTTCAGTGGCACCCTGGGCAAGTGTATTCTACTATAGCCTCGGGACAACCAAAGATTTGTGAGTGGATTTGGTAGATGGAAACTGAAAGAAGTCCATCGTATACATATATAGATATTGTATATATTTATGTGTGTGTCTTTGTACCTCTACCATCGCTTGACAACCGATGTTGGTGTGTTTACGTCCCCATAACTTAGCGGTTTGGCATAAGAGACCGATAGCATAAGTACTAGGCTTACAAAGAATAAGTCCTGGGGTGGATTTCTTTGACTAAAAACCCCTTTAAGGCAGTGCTTCAGCATGGCCGCAGTCAAATGACTGAAACAAGTAAAAGAATTGACTTAAATATGGATACTATGGACGGTAGATACATAAACTATTCACATTAAACTCCCAAACAAACATAAAATCCCAACTAATTCAACCACAAGAAATTGCATGTGTTCGATTTGTGTGTGTATAAACCAAGAATATTGGTTGAACTTGAATAACACAAACTTTTTATTTTTTATATTTTAAAAAATTCGCTTGGCTTTCACAGATTTCGCGAGACGACTAAAACTGATGTGGTTAATATTTCATGGGAACAGTTAGTCGACAACTGAAGGGAGAAGCAAAAATGTGCAGGCATGGCCATGTGGTTAAGAAGCTCACATGTGATTTTGGGTTCAGTCCTACAATGCAGCACCTTGGTCAAAGATCTTTTGCTATAGCCCGTCGTGCGTGCGCGCGCGTCTTTGTCTCTCACCACCTCTTGACAGCCAGTGTTGGTTTGTTTACATCTCCGTAACTTAGTGGTTCGGCAAAAGAACTGATAGAATAAGTACCAGACTTTAAAAATAAGCACTGGGGGCCAATCTATTTGACCCAAACCCTTTAAGGCAGTATCCCAGTACGGTCGCAATCCAGTGACTGAAACTAGTAAAAGTGAAATATATAAAAAAAAGTTGAGAATTCAAAATAGGGGTGGAATCAAGAGTAGCAATTCGTATGTGACCTGGAGTGGTTAGCACGATATAGGTATGCGAGGGGACGAGACGAGTGAACTAAGGAGTACCTCAGTAGCGATGACAAGCGAAAGCAGCCAGTTTCAAGGTGAAGTGGCCACAATAGTTGAAAAAACAAATCTTGCCTGTGGGATAGAGGTTGGAGTGTGTTGATGAGCAACTTTATATCGATGTCACCTAGAATGTTTATTACTTGGATAAAACAACCAAGAGAAAATTCATTGCATAGGACAGGGGTTTTCAAACTTTTTGACTTGCGGACCCCTTTATATTTCAGGCTTTACCTTAGGGACCCCCTTATAAACGCTTATGAAATTTATACATAAATATTTGCTTAAAATAACATATATTTTTACATTTATTTATTTAACAAATAGGTTTATTGTCAATTAAAAGATTTCGATTAAAAACCATATATAAAATCAAATTGCCCATAAAAAGTATTTGCTGTCCGCGGACCACAGTTTGAAAACCCCTGGCATAGGAAGTAAGAAACTATAAGTGAAACGAGTTAGTTCCTTAATATCTTTCATAAATAAATGTGTGTATATCAGACAAGCTCAATCCCCACTCGCTTCTGTATATAATATCGAGCGAGACTTGAGTCTAAATAAGAAATTGATATTAATTATTGACGCAATTAAAAGTACACTACGTTCTTAGAAATGGTAGAGGGAAGAAGGCTTGTTGCACTGTTGTTGTTTAGCCCCAGGCTAGCTCTGATTAAGCGGAGCTGTGATCAAAGACAGTCTAACCACGACAGTCGTATCTGTTAGTGGTATCATGACATCCTAATGTGTCTTTTCCTTATTTGTGACGCATGGTTACGAAATGAGGGAATTTGGTAGGTAGTTCCAACAGTCTGAGCGACCACACAAAAGCTCCTACATTGCTTACATGTTGCTCCCCTGTCTGTTAACTGGTTGGCATTTATTTTTCTCCTTTCAAATTAGGCAACAGTTGTTCAAACCTTATTCGAAGCCGATATAAACGTCACAGTTTCTCTTGAACATTTTTCAGTCTTGAAACTTTTGTCAGAAAATAAACTGTTATTTTGTTTTTAAAGATAGTAGTAACCTACAAAGAGAGGGAACTGAATGGCAGGTTACAATAAGTGTTGATGGCGAGTTATATCATAAATTCTTAGAAGACCTTGCTCCGCCTTCTTACAGAAAACACCGACAAACAAATCGAAGAGGAAATATGATGTTATTTGATTAGACTGTTTCAAAAAGGTTTAAATATGTATAGATCTCAGTAAATAACAACTGTCAAAAAACGATATTAATAAATATCAAGCACTTCAATTAACTTCTAATTAAGATGGTATTATAAAAAATGGATATTCTAATAATTTGATAATTTTTCAAGATAAAAGCATCTCCCATCACACTCACAAACACAAACCGAAAACAACAAAAGCGAAAACTCTACCTAAATTAATCGACTGATAACTTTTTTTTACAGTGAACAGTCAAGATTTGTCGAAAATAAAGTAAAGATTGTAACTTGTGTGTGTGTGTGTGGTATGTATGTATGTGGGTATATGCGATGAAGGCTGTTTAAATGATTATTTCCGTTGCTTGCATTAAATGATTTACGTTTTTTCAAGCCGGGTTTGTTTATGATGTTGTTTAACCACAGCTCAGCTTTGATAGGACAGTCATGCATAATGATGAAAGGCCAATCCAGCCATAATCAAGCCATCTGTTCTCCAGAAATACTGTTAACTGCATATCAACCAAGGTCTTTTATATGACATTAAGGTATGGTATGTGGGATATTTGACTACTATTTCTAGCAGATCGAGCGACTATGTAGAGAGTCCTTCATTGATTATATGTGTATGAGTGTATGTGTGTGCTTGTGTGTATTCAACGCAAGCATGGACACTCGTATATAACAATATGTTTATAATTATAAATATATAAATGGGTGTGTACAGATTTCGCACACCTAGGCATTACTATATGACAGTATATTAAAAATATAAATGGATGCATGAAATAATCCGTAGTCGGATGAGATAAGGACTATCGAAGGTAATTTTTATTTGATGATATTTGTGGATACATTTATGATAATACGCAGGAGAGAGAGAGAGAGAGAGAGAGAGAATTTGTGTATGTCGAAATAGATCAATTTTAATAATGATTATGATGATGATGATAGAAGTAGATAGCAAATTCGATTTAAGTTTGATCGAAAATACCATTACTGTATTGACAGTGCACATCTATCTTACGAGAGATTGAATCAAACTATAATATTTAGTGTGGCAACAGCTCGGAGTGGTTTGGCTTCCATGGAAACTAAAGATAGCAGGAGATATATAGACATACATAAAAAAAAGCCTTGTGTAAAACAAACAAGTCCAGGAAGACAGAAAGAAGAAAGGGAGAAAAAAGAAAAAGAGAAAAAAGTAAACAGGATTAATAATAGTGTTCCCTGAACTACTCCCCTTATCTTACATTTGTAATTATAAGATAATCTACTTACCGAGGTAGATGCAAGAATAAGGCAGAGTGTTGCACAAGTTCGACATTTCTCTTGGTAGCTCGCCGCTGATTTGGTGCGCTTGGTCATGCCTGGATCAAGCGCGCTTGTCAACACGGACAGATGAATAAAAAAAAATAAATAAATAAAAACACTCAAAGATGACTTTATTTTTTATCTTAATCTAAGGATATTTAAGAAAATGCTGATTACAAAATAGGCGAAAAGAAAATAACTCCAAAAAGAACAACAACAAAAAGGATTAATAGATAAGCTACACGCAAACTTTATCAAAGTAAATGTTTTAAGAAAATTGTGGATACACATTCATTAACACGTGTGGGGGTTGTAGTATAATAATGAATATGAATAATAATAAAAAAGTCGGCGAGCGAAAATATGATGCATTAGTTTAGTCCAACTACGTTAAACCACGCCCTTTTGAGCAATAAGTTACATATCACTGACTAAAATGTTAGTTTATAGTTTCTTTTAACTTCAACTTCGCTTACGCACAAGTCGCAGGTGAAATCGATTCACGGTTGCCCAACGTTGCATTGAGGAAAGGCAATTATATCCAACAATACTATGTTTGTAATTTGATATTATTTAGCCTCAGGGTCGGCCACAGTCCAGCAGACTTAGAGTTAATGACATTTAATGCTCGTTTCAGTTTTTATTCAGAGATAATATATGATATAAATTTAGTTTTTTTTTTTAGGACAGCAGGAATGGATTGTAGAATATTTGGCTACTATTTTTAGCAGGTCGAGCGATTGTGTAGTTCTCGAGATTCTATCGTTGGCTAAACACTGACTAATAAATTGGGCAAAATGACCAAGTAAAACAAATGACAGTTTAACGATATTTATGCTGTTGCCATGCTAAGAGATAAGTATAATCTGTAGTTACTAGTATACCCGTGTCGTAAAACATGCCGAGTTTTATCAATAATAGAAAATGGCACATCAAAACAATGAGAGAGAGACCATTGTTAAATGTTAGCAATCGGGTAAATACAAGTTATATACACACAATTGAAGTACTTGAAGAAACAGATACGATTGTAACGTTTCGATTGAAAATATCGTCCATATAATGTGCATACATATATACATTATGTGACTAATAAAAGGTTTGTGAGTAAATCGTGTTGAAGTGTTTCCGGTGCATTGATAGAGAGGGAAGATTTGGTATTTCGGGTTTATGTTTGCGGGGCATTGGTCTGGGTATTTGCTTACGGGAATTTAAAGCCTGGTATTTATTCTATCGCTCTCTTTGTTCGGGAGATGGTTTAAAAAGTTCAGATCATCCCTTATAAAGCTCAATATTTGTTGGAGAATAGGTTTAAGGAGGACGTCAATAAAGTTACTGAGTCTGTGTTTCATACGAGGGACCAGCCACAATTGGTCTCATTTTAAGATCTCTCAGGCGTGGAATATTTATGACTACAGAAGTTGATTTGTTATAGGCTTCGTTTATGGCTTCACTTTTGTGGATTTTGTGAAGTCCATTAAAGTTGCTGGTTTTGCAGTCAAAACTAGTCAAGTAGTCTCTCTCCTTTTCCGTTAAATCTTGTTGGAACTGGTGGATAAGGGTAGAAAGTTTTGTCATTATCTTGGATTGACTGTAGTTGTTGATTTTTTTCTTAGTAGGTATTCTCTTGAAGGAAGATTAGGGTAGTATTTATGTATTTTTCTGAGTCCATGATTACTACAGCACACCCTTTATCGGCTTCTTTTATAATTATATTATGATCCTCCTTGAGATCATTAATGATTTTCTATTCTTCTAGACTTGTATTTGTTTTAAATTTTCGAGGTGGGAATAAGTAGTAGGGATAATTGGATACCAAATCACAAAAGTTATCTAGAGTTTGATTTCTTCCTTTTGTCGGACAGTAGTTACTTTTATTATGAATATTGAGTGATCATTAGTTTCTTTATCCAATAGTTCTTCAGTGACACAAAGTTTTCTGCAAAATTCCTGGATATCATTTTATATATTATTGAGGTTCGATCTTTGTGGTGTTGGGGTGAATTTCAATCCTTTTGATTTATTGGTTTGAAAGGGTTTTATGTGAGAGATTTATCACTTTCGGGATCCCACATTTGGTTGGTACCATCGAGTGTCCCGGTTTTGACCCAGTTTGCCTAAAAAAATGGTTTCTTGGGTTTTGATATCAGGAATTACTGCTCTTGTTGATTGTCCTTCCGTTGACCCTTGGTCTATTGTGGGTTCTCTGTTGTGGTCGGTTCTGAGTGGAGTCGTCGTAATGGTTATATCTTAGCTGTTTGCGGATCAACAGAACCGTGCCCAACACTGTACACACGCACACACACACACACACACACACACACACACACACACACACACACACACACACACACACACACACACACACACACATTCTGTATAGTGCTAGGCACGGTTCCGTTAATCCACTAACAGCTAATTAGTGAAGCTAACTTTTCATTTAGCGGATTAGCGTCTTCGATAACTGTGGAAACCGTTAGGGGACCAATTAGCTTCCGCTAAATTTAGTCCCCCTAACTTTAAGTCCGCTAACAAAACTCATACTTTTGTTCCTTTCTGTTGTGGGCATGTGTCAAAGAGTCTATCAGGCACGCTATTGGCTGACTACGTGTACACGTGACAAGACGTGATTTGTCGACGCAGTAGCAGCTAGCTGAGCAGCCTTGTGTAATTCTGCAGTTTTGAGTTGTGTTCACTTACAACATTGTCACATTACAGACAATCTTACAGTGTACGTTATCAGAGGAAACACTCAGCGCATGCCATCCAGTTTGAAGAGAGGATCAAGGTTGGCTCTTCCCGTAAGAAACAAACAATCTTCTGGTAGCAGTGCCTCTTTGCAGCCATGTGCAAAGAAAGCATGCGAGGCGTTTGCCCAAACTGCTGGCATTGGCGTCCATCAGTCTATGTTGGACAGAAGAATTGTAGACCTCTTTGTCGACATACCGCTGCATGTAGTGGAGTTCCCCAGCTTGGTCGGTCTGATCAAGACACTGAATCCTAGCAAGACGTCGATGTCCCGCCGCACTCTGGGCAGGATTATCCTGGCCAGTAACAAGGCTTTAAATTATAAGCAATGTTTCCATGAATTTAGAACAGCCTTGTAACAAATGTTAAGCTACAATTTGTGTGATGTCTATAAACAAAATATGGTTAATAGATACTGCGATCAAATGTCCTGCCTCCTTCTTGCCCACCAAAAATTGTACAAACCACGTGCTCACAAAAACCATTGCAGCTTGTGGGATACGGATGAGGTCCTTTTTTTTTTTTTTTTTTAGTAGGCCTTGATCATACTTTGCGTTAGTTTATATATAGTGACGGTGAATTATTTCCCTTGTTGGTTTTAAATTGCTGCTAGCCACCTTGATTATTTTATAATTTTCACATTGCCATTTTGTGAAATCAGTCACTGTTTCCAATGGCATTCTC
Source organism: Octopus bimaculoides (assembly GCF_046866305.1). Taxonomy (NCBI): domain Eukaryota; kingdom Metazoa; phylum Mollusca; class Cephalopoda; order Octopoda; family Octopodidae; genus Octopus; species Octopus bimaculoides. The sequence goes on along the minus strand of NC_142929.1, from coordinate 65,096,503 downwards.
CATGATTTTGACAGTGTGAGTTAGCTTCTACAAGTTGTGATGGAGTGAGGATTATTGATGAGTATTAATTTCTTATACGAAATTAGCATGCTAATCTAATGCATCTCACTCACAAGGGAGAGGGTTTTCTCCTCTGTCAATACAAAGAGACTATGTGCTTTTGTGGCTAAGGAGTCTACGACTCCTATTTCTACTAATGCTAGTGTTCACTGCATCCTTGTTACTCTTAGTGACAGTGAATCATTTCCTTGTTGGTTTTAAATTGCTGCTAGCCACCTTGATCCTTGATTTCACATATATATATATATATATAATTTTAAGTTTTTAACTTTACAACTTACGTCTCTTTACAATTTAATATTTTAAATTACAGATTGCTCAAGGATGTCTCCTGAGTGGCGACCACCATGGAGTGTTGGGCGGCCCACAACAAGCCCTACCTGGGGATGATGTCATACTAGCTGGACCCCAAGACCCGCACGAGACAACACGCTGTCCTCGCTTGCTCTCGGCTCAGAGGACATTACACATTTGATGTTCTCGCCCAGGCCATGGTGGACACCTATGACAAGTTCCATCTGCAAAACAAGATGACCAGGACCACGACAGACAACGGCAAAACCTTTGTTAAAGCATTTATGCAGTTTGGTACAGAAGTTGAACTCTTGCCAGACATTCCTGTGGCTGCTGCCGATATGGACGTGGAGGACGTCGAGGATGTGGACCTGGACGTGGATCCTGAGGTTGGCGATGCGGACAAAGTTAAGTATATCTCTCTTGATGCCATCCTTGACGAGTCCAGCGGCCTGGGCCTAAACCTGCTAGTGTACATGAAGTACGCAGCCCATACCTTCAACTTGATAGCCAGCGTGGATGCCGACAAGGCTCTTGACAGCGCTTCGTTCAAGTCAGCCTACAGGAAGGCCATTCCAAGGCACAGCACCTGTGGAATCTGCAGAGCCGCAGCACGGTGGCAGCAGACAGCTTTCTGGGCGCGTTGAAGTGGAGGCTGGTGGTCCCCAGCGGTACCAAATGGAACTCTACCTATGACTCTGTTGTTGTCCTCAACAACCTACTGGAGAAGAATAGAGGAGCTACAGAAGAATAGAGGTGATGACACAGCCGAAGCTGCAGACCACTGATTCTGATATTGGTTTCCTGTCGGAGTACGTCCAGGTGATGTCTAATGTTGTCAAGGCCTTGGATAAAATCCAGGGGAGGACCAGGCCTATCTCGGGAGCCTTCCGGCAACTGTAGCGGCTGCCGTCATGAAGTTGAAGGAAGCCAAGTTCAAACATCTCCTGGACTGCAGTCCTCTAGTAGATGCGATACTGACAAGTACCACGAAAAGGCTTGGGCTCCTCCTAGAAGATCTGGAGAGCCAGCTGGCCGCTGCCTTCCACCCCAAGTTTCGCCTATTCTGGCTGGAGCAGTATATAATAACAGCCAGATTAGCAGAATAACAAACGCCATGGAGACGGTCGTAGAGACAGCCCTAATGAAGACCAATGAGGAGAGCAGCTGCACCACCAGCAATGAAGATGAAAAAATGACGCAGTGACGTAACTAATTGTATTTAGAATATTAATTCCGATTCTTTAATCCAAGAAATTTGGAATTGTGTAAATGTATGAATTTTAAACATACACACACACACAGAGAAAATCTGCCTTTTATAGATAAGATACTTATGAACGACGCGCTTCTTTAAATTTTCGTCTACAAAATCCACTCACAAGGCTTTGGTCAGCCCAAGGCTATAGTAGAAAACACTTGCCCAAGGTGCCACGCAGTGGGACTGAACCCGGAACCATGTGGTTGGGAAGCAAGCTTCTTACCACACAATATATATATATATACTGCGCTGGATTAACCATTTAGCAAAATAAGCATTTTCTTCCGTATGTATATTGTTTAACCTTAGACCAGCTGTGATTCAGCAGACTTATGTCCAATGGCATTCCAACTGTAACCACACTGTCTTTTTAACGAGAGAGATCATGTAGGTTTATATTATACATTATATAATGTGTCCTTCCTTGCACTTTTCGTTTAGATTTCTTTTAGCCTCAGGTTAGTTCTGGCAGTGACGTCTTAAACCACAAGCACACTGGGTAGTTGTCCAGGGGCCTCCCAGGTCTAGGAATCCAATACTACAGGGTCCAGTGCATTGATTTGCTCGGGGGCCGATAATATTTCTGAGAAGGCCCTGAATCCTGACATTCCAGTTTTGACCATCCTATCTTATCAGCA
>NC_142929.1:65061750-65089250 GCF_046866305.1 Octopus bimaculoides | reverse complement strand
CTTTTGTTTTGCGAACAAAAGGAATTTTGTGTCGAAGGCAAGATATTTTTGAAAATATTTTTTCAGAATCGGAATCTCCATAGCCTAAAACGTGGGATTCCGGAGAAAAAAGCTTAAGTGGGGAAAGGTTCCGTTTGCATATTCTCCATCTATACCAGCATATGCATTCATCTATAAGCATATATAATAATCTATGTCTAAATATGGGCAAATATATCTATGTTCTTATATGCATGAAGGTTATTAAGGATATCTAAAGTAAAGAAAAATTGTAATGAAAAAATAATCTGATAAAGCAGGGAACTTGTACTCTAGTGATTATACTGCGTACAATAACTTCATCCTAAAGGAATAATACCGAAATTAAAAAAATAAGTCCCAACAATAAAATCTTTGATAATATTAACAAGGAAGATATTCTATCGTAAGTATATTAAGATTAGCGGATAAAATCGAACCTTTCATATCTAAAACCTTGAAACTTAACCTTGAAGGATCACAAGAATAATTTCAGTTGAAACTGAACTGTTAGATTTAGTTTTCCTTCTCAATCGAACGTAGGAGGAAGATGCTAGCTAGCAGGTACTGGATAAAATCATCCCCAAAATATATGAAAAAAATTGATCTCATTACGGAAAAATACAGATGAAGAACTCAGTTGGTTTAGCACACTACAAGACAAAAAGCGCGCATAATTCTTAGAATTTGATATTGACAACTATTCGATATCATAAATTCTTCTTAACAAAGCTCTGAAATCCACTTTTAAAATAGTACAGATTAGTAAAGAGGAAATTTATATTATAATTTCGTCTAGAATCCATTAAATCATTCTGTCGCCCTAATGAAATCTCTTTCACACATGCATGCACATACACTTACAAACACACATACACACTCTCAACGTGAGCGATATATTACTTTTATAGAGAGTGAGAGAGAGTGTGGTAAATATGTATAGAGAGGTGGGGAAGTTTACCATGCGAAAAGCGAAAAATGAGATAGACAAAGAGAGAGAGAGAGAGAGAGAGAGAGAGAGAGAGAGAGAGAGAGAGAGAGAGAGAGAGAGAGAGAGATCTTTTCTGCTGTTGTCCCAGAATTTGAAATTTTAAAATTAAGTGGAAAATTTCAAATTAGGTATACTGATTGTAGCGTGATGGAGGAAAAAGACAACAGAAAAAGAAGCAAAAGGGAGAAAGAAATACAGAGACCTTACCTGTTGACCGTGGCGGGATAAACGATCACTGACCAGATAAAAACACGACCTTTCACACGCGCCCTCTCTCATCGAACTCCCTGCACGTGCTTTGTGCCCACGCATGCCCCTGTGGCTCTTCTACCGGTCCCTGCAGTCTTCACTTCCGTTTGCCTCATCTGCAATCCTCTCCACCAACACTACATAGCTCATCACAGCCCATAACACCACAAACACCACGCCCCCCCCTCCGATCTTTCCCACTTACTCCTCGCTCCCGAACCTTAATTGGTTTCATAATCAGCCAACCAGGGAGGAGGGTGACGCTCCCTCTGTGGTCGCTGTGCGACCCCGGGACTGGCCTGAGTTCCTGGCATGCTGCTGCTGGCTTCATCATCTTGCCTACTGCTGCTGTCTTCATCCTCTGAGGCATTGACGATCTTCCGCACAACCAAAACATGGCGTGGCATACCATCGACAGACACGTTGTTCTTCGAATTGATGGAGGTTATGGTTCCCTTTCCCCATTGTGATGTACACCGTGCATTTGGTTTTTTTTAAACCCAAACTTCTTCCTCGACCTGCACGAAGGCGTGCTCTTCCTCTCTCCCGGGTCGCATTGATGCAGTACACGGATGCCTCCACTCGTACCTGAATATTGCCCTGTGTGGCACCGACTCCTCAGCCTGTCCTAACCTGGGCGACATATTGTACCAAAATACGGCCTCGATTGGGGAAATGTGCCCCCTCTCTGCCATGGTCTTGATGGTACAATGATGCCTTTCCACCACTCCATTTCTACTTGGTCGGAATGCTGCCCTGAAGAAGCGGCTGACCTGCCACCCATCAAGCATTTCTTTCAACACCTCCGAGCGAAATGCAGTGCCATTATCCAGAAGCAGCTCATCCACAGGGCTTCGTTCCAGGAATATCTCATTTAATACTCTCGCGATTTCCTCTGCGGTTCCCGTCTTCCTCTCCCTCCATATGGCCAACCGCCCCGGTCCGCAGTCAACTATTGAGAGGTACGTCCCCTGCCGGTAGTGTGTTATGTCCACTGCCAGTCGTTCCCAGTTGTGATCCACTGGAATACTTCCCTGCCTCATGTACGCCCGGAGCAGAGTCGATGGACTGGCACCTGTCACAGCTGCTAACCACTCTCTGTATGCTCCGTCTTGTTACATCGGAGTCGACTTTCCTGGCTAGGAACAACGTCCTGTCCACTCCCATGTGATGCATGGTATGCAGTCTCCTCACCTCCGAGTCACTCAGACAGCATTCTGCAGCCACAGCCTGCTTTGCATTCTCTGGCAGCCCCAACTTCAAAGCCAGGTTCACCCCCTTCAAAACAGCATCCAACTCCGCCACATCGATATGGTTGCAGTCATCCATCTTCCTGAGCCAGGCTGCATCTTCCACCACGGTGCCTCCCATTTCCAAGACAATCCCTATTGCGATGCTACTGGCGTCACACTATACGATCCCGCTCTTTGATTTGGGAACATACCAACTGCCCCTCACTGTATCCTATGCTCTCACTCTGACCAAGACTTCTTGCATTATGTCGGTCGTTTTCTCCCCCATTCTATCGTTCCACTTCGTTCCTTCGGCTCGTCTCTTGATGAAGCTACATGCTGTACAGAGCCATCCTGCAATCGGGTAGTGTCCCACCAGCTTCCCACACACCGAGAACAGTTCCCATCTACTCATGCTGGTGCCCAGTTCGGGGATCTCGTTCCCTCGCCAAAACACAAACACACCGGCCTTGTCTCTTACGAACTTATAAGTGGATGTGTCGCATAGAGTTTTTTTACAGATGAAACATTGGTCCTGTTGGAGTCATTTCCATACCTAATCATTATATTTTGTAGTAGGGGTTCTGAATGAGAGGGGAAGATGCATGACGACCACCAAAAATAGCCGTGCAAAAGTTTTCGACCACCTCAACCAATCAAGATACAGTGTTTTAAGACAAAAAATGTCTATAATGAATATTCTTACGTAATGTTCATTTCAAGAAGTTACTGTACATTGTTAATATTTCGTGTGGTTTTCCTTAGCTTCAATGCGCTTGGAAAGAGATGCGTACAAACTGCCGGATACTATAGAAAGAGGCTGCGACATGTTGGCTGGAGGGCCCAGAGCTGAGACGGCTGCACAATATGCGCCAAATGGAAGTTGACAAAACTTCATTTTTGGCCAGATGCTTTCTACACTCTATAAAGATGGGATAATCACATATTTTGCTTAGTGAGAAACTATCAAGTTAAATAGTAGTAACACTGTTACTGCTATCTGCTCCACCATGACCACCACAAAGAAAATCTACGTTGAATAATGTAGAGCATAGCGTGAAAAAGAGGGAGGGTATTAGCAAATGGAATGATTTTCATCGTAAATCTTGTTTACTAAAGACTGTTTACCAAGGACTAAATAACAACAACAACAAAATCAACAACAACAACAACAACAACAAAATCAACAACAGGTTCAACTGTAGCACTGCCGCCGCCGCTACCACCACCACCACCACCACCACCACCGCCGCCGCCGCTGCCGCCGCCGCTGCCGCCGCCGCCGCTGCCGCCGCCGCCGCTGCCGCCGCCGCCGCCGCCGCCGCCGCCGCCTCTACCGCCTCCACCGCCGCCACCACCGCCGCCGCCACCGCCACCGCCGCCGCCGCCGCCATCACCGCCGCCGCCGCCGCCGCCTCCACCGCCGCCACCGCCGCCGCCACCACCACCACCACCACCACCACCACCACCAGCACTACCACCACCACCACCACCACCACCACCACCACCACCACCACCAACAACTGCAACAATAACGACTCATCGATACTACTGTTCACTGAAGGATCAAAAACTAATGTCGATAAAGGCATGAACATTGCAACACACCGTGTTTCATATCTCGCACACGATGTAGCTTCCTTGTACTTACAGAAACACATCAACTCGAAATCTTGAACCTTCCATTGATTCTGTTACTCGATCTTTTGTGGTCTTATTTTGAGGGTATTTCTCCTTTTCATTTTACACAACTTTAAATTGGTTGTAAATACCAGCTTTAGGATTTAACTCAACGTCCATTCTTGTTTGACTCCATCTTACCTCATATACAGCTTTTGCTATTAGGAAAATCCATGAACGTTTTAATACCACTGATGCATCAAACGTTACATTAGTTTGTTTTCTTCTCACATTTCTCTCCAACCGATTAATATGACTTCAACTTGTGAGCGAAATAAAATTTGAAATCTACAAGACATGTTTCAGAGTTAAACGAAAAGGCCACCAATAAACATTTTTATGACTCCTTCTGGATGATATATGCACATGGAATTTGACTAGTTTTCTATATATGATCTCATATCAGCTTATATAAGCCGACAATATTTGATAATTTCTATTTCTACATTAGGTATCGGTGATACTAAAATTTGAGATTTCCAACGTCAAATTTACAAGGTGATATCGTCATTTTAGGTGTCACACAACTAATCGGGTTCATAGAATGCCTTCCAGTTAGGAATCCGGAATTCACATCGTGATTAGATCTGTTATTGGTAATATTTTCATGCATTTGCATTTTGGAATTATGTTGTCCTCCTGATTACACAGTCCATAGTTATTTAATGAACCAAGGAAGCAATCCGTACGTGATTGTCTCGTTTGTTGGAATTTGTAACCAAATTTCTCTCAAATCACATTCAGCAATCTGAAAACTAAGAGAACATTTTGACCAATATTGTTTTTATATATACCAGGATTAGGCAGGTTGTTTGATAAAAAAAAGCCACATATTTTTTTGTTTACGTTCAAGAGTCACAGCAAATTTTTACGAAATTATGAGAATATATATGTATTTATGTATGTTTGTCTGGCAAAGGCTTCTAAGTCGAAAATTCGGTGTGGACTGAGATCCCCGTTGACAGACCCTAATATTAAATAAAAGTTTAAACACTTACTGTATGCAAAATTAGTAGCCCCAGTTCTCTGTAGCTACTGGGTTTGTTGATTATATGAACAGATTGGTTAGTTATTCCTCTGGGATTGGTCAAAGACTTGTAGACTCCTCTGCTGTTCAGAATCTTTTTCAATCTATGGAGAAATAGTTAAATTTGCTCTGCTTATTTATAGGTTGTACACGCACACATACATATGCCGTGCTCTGCCGTATATAGAGCACAGCATATAACCGATGCTTCATGTGTTTCTTTATAAATTGAAACATGCGCCCGTGAAGAAAAATCATGACTACGTTTCGAAATATCTTGTGATTGTCCATCTACATATACTCTGTGTTCAGAGTTTATATAGTAAAAGCAAGAATGAAAATGTATATACACTCTTACATGTGTTTGATTGATGAATAAATCGTTTATACAAAGTTTTACCTCACAATCATCAGAGTCTGTATTATAGACAAAATATTAGCTTTAAGGCAATTCATAGTAGTAGTTATCATCATTCATATTACCACGAGGAAACAAAAGCCGCCCGATGGGCCCGAGTGGCTGAGGCGCAACGTGGCAACAAAACCACAATTCAGTCTTTGATGTTGCGGGACGGGTGCAAGATAGACGAATACAAGCAGTTGTGTGCGGGATTTCGGCAGCACTTCGCTGAACTGTACGGGGTTCGGGAACTGTATGTGGCGGTACGAAGACGGGGTTGGATATTACTTCTCACGTCGACGGCCTGCTGCAGCTCTCTCCGCCAGAGATTCTGAGTTCTACGAAATGCTGATAACAGCCGAAGATATTCGTGAGGCGATGTCTAGCTGCACAAGAGTTAGGTCTCCGGGTTTGGATGGTCTGCCCTTCGACCTTTATACCCATGTACCAGACTTGTTCGGTGAGCTCTTGGTAGATGTCTACTGTAATTGGTAACAGAACAGTTCCCATCTACTCATGCTGGTGCCCAGTTCGGGGATCTCGTTCCCTCGCCAAAACACAAACACACCGGCCTTGTCTCTTACGAACTTATAAGTGGATGTGTCGCATAGAGTTTTTTTACAGATGAAACATTGGTCCTGTTGGAGTCATTTCCTTACAGTGTCTCCATGCGCTCACAGCTCTCAGCTAATCGGACAATGCAGTCGGTGGAAGTTCCACCATGGAGTTCTATAGGGGATTAGTGGAGCGCAAGAGCGACGACGTCCTCGGGGAATCTCTGGCCGTCGCGGATGATCGATTGGCTGGTCTTTCCCGAAGAACGTTTGGGCCATGGATGACTTCCAGAAATCCCTGACCTGGTAGTGTTACCGGGGGGGGGGGGGCTCTGCCGGTTCTAGACAAGCTGTACAGGCACGGAAGTGCGGTCATTCGGTCCTGTCCAAGATGCATGCAGAGCGATAAAACCAACCTGTAAGCACTTCTACAGTACCCGGGCATTGCTGACTTGTGGAGCTTTGTTGAACAGCTGCTTTCGCATATGGGACGGATCGGACTATCGTCCAAGTCCATCGTGATGATCGTCCCGCCACCTTCCTTTGGGCAGGGAGGTCAGACAGTTTTTCTCTGTCTGGTTGCTATGGCGAAAAAGGTTGTGTGGTGGACGCATCTGAAAGGGTTGAAGACAGGCACTTTCATCTTCGGCCAAGGACATGTTTTCCAGGTTGCACCTGAAAAGGAAAGTAAAGGTGGATAGGGAGGCGCTGTCGCTCAGTTAGTTCGTTGAAAGGTGGGCTAATGTGGCGAGGTTGACCCGTGTGAATGGGCCTAACCAATGTATTTATGTATTTATATGTACACATATATATCTACGTGTGTATGTATGTATACATACATACATACATACATACATACATACATACATACATGGTGGTTGTCTACTCCTTAAACAGAGTTTGACCACCTCCTGCACCTACACCTTAGCCCTTTCATGGCGTCTGATGTGGCTTTTTAAACCAGACAGTGTTTTGAAAAAAACACCCACACAGATTGCACCTCTGATTTGCACTACCAATACCTGCAAGTAAGTTCTGCTCATTGTGGATCCTAACATGTCTTTTAAGACCCCCATTGGATTTGCAAACCCTCTGGCACACACCACATTCAAACGTGTGCACAGACATATAATCAGAATAGCTGGGTGAGGTTTGTTTTCCATGGGTTCGCAGGTGAGATTTGAGGCCAGCCAAGGACAGACATGGTCTGTCACAGACTGTGCACACAAAAAGGTCCTTGTCATTCACCTTCTCAGTCTTCACCTTTTTCCTTAAATGTCTCTTGAGCCCTGCTTGCATCATCCTGGCCTCTTCAAATGCTTTCACTCCACTCCACACCCTTGTTCGCCATCCAACTCGATCTGAAGCGAGGACTTCTATATCTTTTGGAGCCATTCCAATTGACTTCATAGCAGTCCTTATGCCATCCTTAAACCTTTTTTTAGGTTTATGCCGATAACGTTTCCCCTCTGCAAGCTCACCATAAAACAGCTGTTTCGGCATGCGTTCATCTGCCATTCGAACAATATGGCCACACCATCTCAATTGGTTCCTCAAAATCATGGCTTTAATTGAGGGGATGCCTGCAGATGCAAGGATATCTGTGTTTGGAGTAAAAGAATTCCATTTAATTCTTAAAATATGACGAAGGCATTTTTGGTGGAATTTTTCTAACATTTTAAAATGCCTTTCATAACAGGTCCAAGTTTCACAGGAATACAATAGGGATGTTAAGACAAATGATTTGTAAAGAGCCAGCTTTGTATTGTTATTTATATGTCGCTGGCACCAGACGCGTGACTCCAAGCCACCAAATGCTTTTGCTGCCCTTTGAATTCGCAGGTGTATTTCCGTATCAAGATTTCCATCATCTTGAACAGAGCTTCCCAGGTAGACAAATGAATTGACAACCTCAAGTAACTTTCCCTTAACAAAAATTTTAGGGAGGTTACAAACAGCACCATACGCAGGTTGATACATTACAACTGTTTTTTTCAGATTGATGGTCAGGCCAAAATCATCACAAGCTGCATCAAATGCAGATACAAGGGATTGCAGACCCGATTCAGAATGACTAACCAGATCGCAATCGTCAGCATACAAAAGTTCCCTAATAAGTGAAGTAAAAACCTTCGTTTTAAACTTCAGTCGGGTCAAATTAAAAACATTCCCCGTTGTTCGATATTTTATGTAGATACCCTCCTCAGAGTTTTGAAAGGAATGTGACACCACAACGGCAAAGTATATTGCAAAGAGGGTGGGTGCATCAAGGTCTCCCTGCTTTACTCCATTTTCCACAGCAAAAGATTCAGAAAGCCTACCACCAAAATTAACCCTAGCTCTCATATCCTGATGCAAAGCCTTGACCATGTTTATAAACTTTTCTGGGCAATCAATTTTCCCCAGAATTAGCCACAGAGCACTTCGATTAACAGTATCGAATGCTTTGCTCAAATCAACAAAGCAATGGTACAGAGCAAGATTCTGTTCAATGCACTTCTCCTGTAATTGTCTGACAGTAAAGATACAATCAGCTGTGCCCCTGGAGGAACGAAAACCACACTGAGACTCAGACACCATACTTGGAACTATAAAGGTATTTAAACGTTCTAACAAAATGCGGGCGAGCACCTTTCCAACCACAGACAAAAGGGAAATCCCACGAAAATTACCACACAGATCCTTTGGCCCCGATTTATATAAGGAGACAAGAATGGCATCAATCCAGTCTTGAGGCACTTTCTCACTTCTCCAACAGTGACAAATTAAAATATTTAAGAGTTCCATCATTTTGTCACCCCCATATTTCAAGACTTCTGCACAGATTCCATCAGATCCTGGAGACTTGTTGTTATTCAGCTTATTCATAGCTAAATAAATGTCATTTAGAGTTGGTTCAGATGCCATCTCTTCTATAACTGGAAGTTGTTCAATTTTTTCTATCGTCCTCATATTAACGGATGATGGTCTATTCAAAAGTGCAGAGAAATGTTCTACCCAACGCTTATGAATAGAAGCGGTGTCAGTCAGAAGAAAACATCCATCTTCTGTTCTCACTGGAGCTACTGAAGAAGATTTTGGACCATATACCTCCCTAACATAAGAATACAAACAACTGGCATCATTTCTATCAGCTGCTTCTTGTGCCCCTTTTGCCCTATCATTCCACCATTCCTGTTTAATTTTCCTTAGAGCAGTTTGCACCCTCCTTTTCATACATACACACATACATACATACACACACACATACATACATACATACATATATATATATATTTTAACTTTGAATATATGCACACACACTTGCATACACGTCTGCAGACAGCCGCATGAAAGCTCCGCCTCACACGAACACCTTTAGAAGTAGCACTTACAGTTTAATTTTATTATCAAGTATACCACATAAATATTAATTTATAATAATAATAATAACAATAATAATAATAATAATAATAATAATAATAATAATAATAATAATAATAATAATAATAATTATTATTATTATTACTATTATTGTTGTCGTTGTAGTTTTTTTACAAAGGTGTTTGCTTCCACTATTTTGAACTCTGAGCGTGAAATTTGCAATAATTAATATGATAGACTGATGATGAAATAACTTCGATTAGGCCAGATAGTTTTACTACTGAAGTCAAAAAAGAAACTGGGTCACCAGTTGAAGAACCAATGAGTTCGTCGAATCAATGAGATAATTCTAGAAGTTTCCTTCAACCAGGTGAATATGTTAGACTTTTGCCGCCTTCATCTCAGACAATCGAAGTTATCATTTTGGCAGCTTATGTGGTAAACTAATTTTATTTTTTCTCTGGAATAAAAAAAACCTGATAGTTTATTAGTGCAATTAAGATAATTATTTTATGTAAACACACACACACACACACACTTGCATACTCACCTGAACATACTCGCATGTATAACGCCCTACCCATCCACCATACGCACACACGAACACCTTTGGTAGTAGCACTTAACAATTTAATTATATTATCAGCAATATACCATATAAATATTAATCTAATGGACAGGTGCCAATATTTTTAACTTCATCAAACCTTCCACGCATCAATAATGGGAGATTAATACTTTAGTATTACAAGATAGTTATTGTCTTTCCTGTGATTCAATCAACACATTTGTTGGAAGAAGAATATCTTAGTTACTAAGTATCAGGATTGAATAACGGAATTGTTGTTGTTTTGACCTAGGTCGGCCTTAATGGAACGCATATGTAACCATATGCATGGACATCCCCACTTTTTACAAGCATCTAATAAAACACTATTCAATGTGTTGTTTCTGATTTTATTTAAAGACCGTAGCGTTCGATATGATAGACATTTGTTTGCTATTTATAGCAGTTCGAAATCATGTAGATCAGGGGTTCTCGACCATATTTTACTTATGGGCACGTTTAATTACTATTTTATTCCGGTGGACCTCCATAGCTATTCAATGTTTAAAAACTAGTTTTATAGAAACTTCTTTCAAAATTCCTATTTTGTTTTCCACACATCAACTTGTCTAGGTTGAACTATGTAAAATATTAGGGAAAGAAACCTAGCTGTTTCTTGCAATACAAACCAATGCATACATGTAAAGCAAAAATTTTCAAGGGCCCTTAAAATACTATTGTGAATCCTCAGGGGCCCTTAATATACTATTATGGATTCCATCAAATTTTATATGGATCACCTGGGGCCATTTGGACTCTGGTTGAGAACCACTGGTGTAGAGGAACGGTCGGAGGGCGTGAGTATTGTTGATTCATTTTTATTTATCTTAGCAAGAGCTTGTCTACGTCATCTACTCTCAAGAATTGTCACATGAAATTGGTGAGCTCTGTCAGTGCTTATCTTAAATTTGAGGGCGTAAAAGTGTGATGAATGAAGCCTTACTACGTAGAAGAGAAGGTTTTCAACAAGTTTTGTTTATGGAATGATTTGAGCTCAGCACTGCAATTGACTTGTGGAAACACAACTCAGTTAAAGAGTAAAAATAGAGGTAAGATCTAAAGGGATTGAATCCCGTTTTTTAACGATTTAATAAGAGAAGATAAAATACGAAGTCCATGACTCTTTTCAGAGCCCTCGAGAATGGTGGGAATAAATTACTCAGAGACCGGAAATCTGTCCTGAATGATTGTAATAGAACAGACTCTGCAAAAGGCATTTGAGGTGTCAGGCGGTGGCGTTAACTGGGCGATGGCTTACAGGGTGTTCGGATTAAATTTGACAGCTTGCATAAAAGGAAAAGGGAACACAATATCCTATCCAAAGATAAAAATATTTTAGGAAAAAAAAAAATATATTTACTTGATAATGGCTCTGAGATAACAGTTTAATCAAAGTAGTTATCTTCAGCTCCCACCTCGGGCTCAAACAGCTTCAGAACTTGAAATGTGGGTTCTTCACTGTGTTCCTGAGAATACCTCCTTGATCTTGGCCACTAGCTCGGCTTTGGTGTTGCAGGGAGAGCTGCAGGATTTTTGGGTAAAATTTGACAATTTTTTTATCATTCCATTTTTCAGGAACAGCTGACATGGAGGATAGGAAGCTCCCTAAATACGGGGGAATGTGGAGGCCAGAGATTGGGGTTGATGAAGTCGTAGGAATTCTCCAACAATTACATCTGACTCTTTCCGGAGGTATGGAAAGGAGCTAAATCCTACTGCCACATATATGGCCTTCCAGCAGCCGCAACCCTCTTCAGCCAGGATTTGACCACAGCCTGCAGCAGCTTCACATAGCCGTCCGAATTGAGCCTAATGCCCTGTTCGAAAGACGTGAGACGGTATGACGTCACCCTTACTAGAAATAAACCTAAAGACTATCGCCTTTCTGCTAGCAACGGCTTCGTAGTCTCCGTTGTCGTTGTCCATGTCACGTCTTATAGCCTTTACAGTGTTCCTAGAGCATTGAGCAGCAGCCATGATGTCGGTATTTTGATATCTGGCTCGCATCATCATGATACGAGTAAATATTTCCCAATATTCAGATAGCTTTAAGGCGGCGAGCTGGCAGAATCGTTAGCACGTCGGACAAGATGCTTAGCGGCATTTCGTCCGTAATCAAGTTCGGAGTTCAAATTCCGCTGAGGTGAAATTTGCCTTTCACCCCCTCGAGGTCGATAAAATAAGTAACAGCTGAACTCTGGGATCGATGTAATCGACTTACTCCTCCCCCGGAATTGCTGGGTTTGTGCCAAAATTTGAAACCAGTATTTAGGTAGCTTCCCATCCTCCATGTCAGCTGTTCCTGAATAAAGGAATGATAAAAAAATTGTCAAATTTTACCCAAACACCCTGCAGCTCTACCAGCCAAATTAAGAAACAATCTTTCCGGCATTCTTCCACATTTTCCGTTGATAAAATCTAATTTACAAATCTGTAGTCGATCCGAGATTATATAGTAGGAGAGACTTATCTAAAATGGCGTACATTGAAATCAAACTCGAAACCATGTACTCGTGAAGCTAACTTCTTAACCACACAGCCATACCTGTGTGGCTAAGAATGTTCTTGTAAAACGTTCAGACACACCACCATTACATTTAATCATACCTATAATATCGAATATTGATTTTAGTCGAAATACCTCAGTTATATATCACTCAACTAACTAACCAACACATGAAGCCTGCAATCAGAATCACAGTCGAGACAAAATTATAAGAACAATCCAAAATTTCTACTAGACTCTGATCTGATGTTTACTCAAATTGATTTGATACTTATTTTTGGAAGCTAGGTAAACTGAGGCATTTTAGAGAATAATGTTATCTCCAACCATATAATATCACACTAACGGAGGGTTTAAAATTATGACTCTTGATAAGGCAATCAGATATCTTAACCAAAACTCAGGGCAGCTCGTTATGAATTTATTTTCGCGCGAACTTTACATTTTATGGTATATTAATTTCTAAGATAATCTTTTTAATACAAAACTACAGAAATTTAATTATTTAATCCAAAAATTCTCATAGAGGAGGAACAGGTCCACACAGATGGGTGAGGATTAAAAACGGGACAGACAAATGGTTGGGCTTAACAGGTAGTTTTAGACATTTGAAACTAGCCCGACACTATGGCGAAGCAAGAAGAATTATATGGATACAAAATCGATTTTGCCTTCTAATTAATAAAGAAGTGTGCGAAATATTTTTGATAATTTTTTTTTGGTGAGTGTGTGTGTCTGTGAGACTAGTGTTCGGTTTTGGGACACTGATTTAATCAATACAAGCATTTTGATGGGAATGGTTTTAACTCATAATGTAAGGGTATGTTACTAAATAGCAATGTTTAATCTGATATTTGCAATTTCTCTCATTTAACTATCTTCCCACATCTCAATAAATCATTGGGATTTTTTCTATGGATCCCCATTTTCCATAAGCTATGAAATAGTTTTAGTTCTGTAAAAAAAAAAAAAAATGTTGAGCCTGAGGACTCTTGAGACCGGTTTCCCGGCTTCCATGGCGTATAAGTGACAGAGATCGCAACATTCCCCTGAGCGGGACGTCGGTCCGTTGCAAGGTTCGAGAGCGGAAATTTTGGTGGGAACAAGCCGATTACATCGACCCTAGTACTGAATAGTTACTTTATTTTATTATCTTCAAAGGATGAAAGGCAAAGTTGACCTCGATGGGATTTTGACTAAGATCGTAAAGAACCAGAAGAAATGCCGTCAAGCATTTTGTCCGACGGGCTGACGATTCTGCCAGCTCGCTACCTTTTTTTAGAAATATAATTATATATTCTTTCTATTGCGCTCAAATTTTGGCATAAGGTAGCAATTTCGATGTGGGGGTGGAGGTGGGGTCTAAGTTGATTAAATCGATCCCCGTACTCAGCTGGTACTTATTTCATCGGCCCCGGAAGGAGGAAAGGCAAAGTCGACCCCGGCAGCATTTGAACCGAGAACGTAAAGACAGACGAAATCACGCTAAGCATTTTGCCCGGTGTCCTAACGATCCTATCACCTCGCCGTCTTATTCTTGCTATCTAATAATATGTTCGCATTAAATACCAATTTTACAGTAATTAAATTTCCATTCCCGTTTGAGTCCATTTTCACTTATATCATTACTGCTCTCGGGAAGAGCCATGAACGGCACAACACCGAGACTCATCTCACTTTAGATGAGTTATTTCTTCTCTTTTTACACCATTTCTTTCTATCTCAGTAATACAATTTTGAATTGTGCGTGAAGTAAAATTAAGAAATTTTCTCCAAGACATATTTTAAAGTAAACCAATGAAGGTTGACAATAAACATTTTTACGACTCTTTCCTGGTGATAAAGTCGCATAGGATTCGAATATTTCTCTGTTTATGATCACATATCAGCTAATGTCATATAAACCAATAATATTTTGATAACTTCTCTCGCAAATAGGTATCAGCCGCAACAAATTGGAGGTCTCCAACGTCATATTATAAAGGTGAGTGGTATTGCCATTTTAAGCGTTACACAGCTAATCCAGTCGTCGAAGTGTCGGATTATCGACTAAAACGCCGACAGTTCGCATGTTTTCACTAGGTCTGTGCAATTATGTTGGCATATATATATATATATATATATATATATATATATATATATATATATATATATATATATATATATATATATATAAACTTACTTGGAAATGGATGCGTGGCGTTCAATCATAAGATAATATAAATAATATAAATAATATATATATATATATATATATATATATATATATATATATACATATATACATATATGCCCATACATGCACACACACACACACACACACACACATATATATATATATATATATATATATATATATATATATATATGTATGTATGTATGGGCATATATATATATATATATATATATATATATATATATATATATATATATATATATATATATATATATATATATATATATATATATATGCATATATACATATATGCCCATATATATATATATATATATATGCATATATGGGTACAGGACGTCACAAAACGTAAACAACATGAAATACGAAGACAAACTTGGGTATGCGAACAACGAGAGAAACAAATGGAAAACAAGACAAGTAACATAAAGAACGACCCTTCATCAGTTGTCGGCTGTCCATCCACACCTCATTTTGAGCATTTAACGACAATATGAGGCTTTGAAAAACAGTTGCCTCCGCGAACCAAAATATAATTTGGGATTTGCAGAGGGTCTAAGTTGGTAACAAAAGCAGGACAGTGGAGACATACAACAATCCAAACGAAAACAAAACATGGAGTGCCGTTAGGCCAGACGAGGTAAGGTAGCGAATGCTGGAGGAATATTGTTTTTGACAAGAGAAAAGATAGAAGAGGAGACATAAGAACGCGTCTGGTCTGTAAGACAGACTGAAGGAAAAGAAAGATGATCACGCGAGGAAAAGAAAATTGGCCGATGGTCACGTGTGAGCAACGAGAGAGAGAGAGAGAGAGAGAGAGAGTAAAGGAGAAAGAAGGAGAGGGAGAGAGAGACATAGAAAACAGTGAAGGGGAGAAGAAAAGAATGAGAGAAAGGACGAGAGAGAAAAATATATTTTTCTCTCTCATCTTTTCTCGTGTGTTGAAACAGATATTGTATTTCGGGATGGTTATTTTTTTTCCAAATAAACACATGCACTATATATTTGTTCTCCACTCGTTTATTACTGTTCTTATTTTAACTTATGTCCACTGTCCGGAAATCTTTCGTCACACATCTGCGTCCTCTTCAGCGACACTTTTCGCTTTCGTGTGTGTTCTTGCTCCACTTACTCCATTCTGCGCTTCTATGATGTGTATGCTAAATGTGCGCATGCGTTTGCGCGCGCGCGCGTATGTGTGAGTGCGTATGTGTATATGTGGGTGTGTATGCTTGGGTTTGTGTCATTGTTCTTAGCAGCAGTATGGCCTTCCACTTAGCCTCATCCTCTCACCCCGTTGTGCTACTGCTGACCCAGGACCCGAAAATTTGGCACAGTTCCTGTATCTCTCTGTGTTTGTGTGTTCGCCCACGGTGTTGCCATCGTGGTAGTTGTTGTTATTGCCATTGTCGTCACTGCCGCTGCTGCTGTCGTTGTTAGTCGTGTTGTTGATACTGTTGCGGCAATCTGTGAAGTTATTGTGTGTGTATGGGTTTGCTTCACACGTTGTTTGTATCCATTCTCTTCATATAGATTTATTTATTTATTTTTGTCTATTTGTATTTCTTATATTTATCACAGGTGTGTGACATATATATATATATATATATATATATATATATATTATTTATTTATCTATCTATGTTTTATTTATTAATATTTTTCCTCTCTCTTCTCCTTCCTTCTGCCTTTAGTCATGTGGTGTGGTAGTGAGTGTTATTGTTTCATTCGTGTTTTCTATTGAGGCTCGGTCTGTCTACTGCTATGTGTGTAGCCTCTGTGATCTGTCTAAGTGTCGTGTTAGTTCTATGCGTCGATAATACTTTAACCTCTATGCTATTAATCGAGCCTCCATATTTTGCCTGAGCACTGACGAGCCTTTCTCTTCTTTGAGCCCTCGCCAGTGTTCATCTATACGCTCTCCTATGCTGCGTGCAGTCTCTTCAATGTTGGTAGTTGTTATATTTCTGCACCGTCCCTCAGTATATCGTAACCTATACACTATATTAATAACCTTACAATTAACCCGTGGGTTCCTCCTACATACAACACAATTTTTCTCCGTACATGGGGCTTATCAAAGGATAGGTTCTACAGATCAGGGATTTTATAGGGACACCAGGCCTTTCTACTACTTTAATCTGTAGATCAGCCTTACTTAATGTGTCTCTAAAAAGGTATGCTAGTTCGCCTCCAGGGATAGCATTGACGAACATGACACTTTGGTATTTTTTGTTGTCATATCAAGAGTTGGCCTTATCTATCTAATTTCTGTGCTGTTCCAAGATTTTCTCCTGTACAGCGTGCAGATCCCTTTAACATCACTCTCTATGATGGCTTTGTACTTAGTTCTGGCATCTTTGTACACTCTAATCCTGTCCCTTTGATTGTAGCCAGAGAACTGCATGCGGTGGATGAATTGTTGTATGTGTCTTTCTAATTGCATAGGGTCGCACATGCGAGACACATTCCTCATCATTCTCACCAAATCAGCTATAAGAATGTTGAACTTGGTGATGTCCGCAATAGCTGCGTTCTTGTGAACAAGGTGCTTAAAGGTCATGGGTTTGGCATAATGAGAGTAAAGGATCTGGACCTTACCGTTCTTCGTTTCTAGCCAGAGTTCTGAGTAAAAAACTGGTAACCTATAGTTTGGGTACTTACTAGGGTAGTCTATCATTATTTCAGTACTCTGATGGATGGAGTTAGCTATTTGCTGGATGCTCTCCTTAGTGTTACCTTCTAGATCATCAACATTGTCTTGTAGGGGTACTTTGGCTACTATGTTGATATCATCCAGATAGCGGGAGTACATGGTTAGGTTTATGGAGTTCTCTGCTAATTTCTCTTTAAGTCTCCTATCCCAACATACCATAAATAGGTTAGCCACATCGTCAGCGATACTGACACCGATGGCTGTACCTTCCTCTTGGGCGTATATCGTGTTAAAAATTAAAAATTAGGCCCTCTAGTGTTGTTTTGGTGCTCGCAACCAAACTCCATTTAAGATGGGCAGTTTTCCGCAGAAGGCTGCTGGAGAAAAATTGAATTAGAATGTAAAGTGAAATAGCTAAATATGCATGTATTCTCATGCATATAGTTGCATATCTAGACGTGCTCATATATATTTAAATGATAAACTTCTGGAAAGTTTTACAGATTTTTACAGTTCCTGTATGTATGTATGTATGTATATATGTATGTATGTATTATGCATGTATGTACGTACACGCCTAATAGTGTGTGGGTGTTTACGTGGCGCGCGGTGCTTGTTTATAAATGCATATCTCTTCGTCTACCTGTCAACCTTTTTATCTCTCTACACTTGATGACACACATTTGCACACACACACACACACACACACACACAGGTACGCGCGCGCGCGCACACACACACACGCGCACGTACGCACACACACCCACCCTCACTCACATGTCTAAACAACGGTCACACTACATACAATTTATACGTTGATGTGTGACCATGTACGAGTATGTGTGTGCGCGTGTGTGCGTGTGTGTGCTTGTGTGGGGGGGTAAATACAGATATTAAGTTATTAGGAAGATAAGTGCGAAAATGATTTTCTTTTGTAATTCACAGTTGATCGAATGAGAGGGGATAGGCAAGACTCTGAGATAAAAATTGTGTTGTTACAATATACCAATGAGTTTTATTAAATGTAGTCTTTTATTTCTTTCATTCCCAACTATATACAGATCGATATCTTTGATACATTCGTTGGATCTATTCATCAGAGATACTGATTTATATCTATAATTGTATCTATACTATATATCTATTAATCAATCACTCATTTTATCTATCTATCTATCTATCTATCTATCTATCTATCTATCTATCTAATATCTCCATCCTCTCTTTTCTTCATATATTACACACACATGCAAACACACACACATGCAAACACACACACATGCAAACACACACACATTAATGGTCTTTGTATTCAATTATACACAGGCAAGCATTATTAATCGAATACACACGCACGCAAGCAGGCACACACACACATATACACACGCTCACACACACACACACACACACGCACACACACACACACACACACACACACACACACACACGCTCTTTTTCTCTCTCTTTCTCTTTTGCTCAAATATTAACGTGTAAAAACATTGATTGAAAACAATTAGGTAGAATCAATATAATTTTTGGAAGTTTGATAGTAACATGAAAGTATTATCGGTCGTCTGCTTCGTCACTATGTAAGTTGTGTACCTGCAGATACTGTTTATATGCTCGGGTTAATTTTGTTCATATAAGTTCGATATGAGTGGGGTTAATATATACACACATATGTAAAATGAATTAAAATCGGCATGAGTAATAAAGTTTATTCTCAAGTAGGACTGAGATGTTTGTGTAGGTAGATAACAAAAAGGAAGGAAAGAAGGAGAAAAAGAAAACAAAAAAGGCAGTAGGAAAAGAAGTAGATGGAGGAGAAAAAGGAGAGACAGATGAAAAGGTGGACAAAAGAGATTAAGAACAAAAGGAAGACGAGAAGATTAAAAAGAAAAGGCAGACAGATAAGAAGACAAAAAGAAAAAGATGGAGGGAAAGGAGAGAGAGAGAGAGAGAGAGAGAGAGAGAGAGAGAGAGAGAGAGAGAGAGAGAGAGAGAGAGAGAAAGCAAGAGAGATAGGGGATGGAGAGAGACAAGTAGTTTATATATATATTGAAGATAACTAAGTGATAATGGTGTTAGAGGATAAGTTGTACAAAAGCATTAACGTCAGAATTCACTAAAAATATACATAGAACCATAAGGTCATTGACAAGACAGCCCGAACTTATCGAAATCAGCAATATATATAATTAATTCAAAACACACACACACACACACACACACACACACACACACACACACACACACACACACACACACACCCACACACACACACACACACACACATACACCCCCCCCCCACACACACACAAAAAGAAAAAAACAAACAAACGTTTCGACTTTGGAAAGGGAAGAAACAGGAAATCCATGTTTGTTTTCGTTCGGTTTCCTTGTATGTCTCCACTGTTCTGTTTTTGCTACCAACTTTAACCCTCCATGAATCCCAAATTTTATTTTGGCTTTTGTGGGAACAACTGCCCTCAAAGACTCATATTGTCGTTCAGTGTTCGAAATGAGGAGTAGATAGGCAGACAACTGATGAAAAGTCGTTCTTTATGTTACTTGTCCTGTTTTTTCATTTGTTTCGTTCTTTGCGTATTGAACTCGTGTTTTCTTATTTTATATTGTTTACTGTTTGCGACGTCTGTACCCATGTATGCATATATATATATATATATATATATATATATATATATATATATATATATATATATATATATATATATATATATATATATAAATATATATATGTATGTATATACATATGTATATATATATATATATATATATATATATATATATATATATATATATATATATATATGCAGATATATATTATTTATATTATTATTTGATTGAACACCACGCATCCATTTCCAAGAAAGTTTATATATATATATATATATATATATATATATATATATATATATATATATATATATATATATATATATATATATATATATCTATATCTATATCTATATATATATATCTATATATATATATATATATATATATATATATATATATATATATATATATATATATATATATATGTCTATATATGTATATATGTATATTTACGTTGGTATCTATGTGTGATGTGTATTTGATTTTTACATATCGAATCTTTATTGCACTGATTAGATCGCTATTGCAAATATTCAATAAAAGCATATCTTTAATATGAAGCCAATTACATTTTTATACAACATAAGAGCGAGTGACCGAGTGCTAAGTGTAGCAAGTCTAACGACCAAATTAGTGTTGCGACTTTTTCGTATTTCATCACTGTTGTGTGAACATCAGATGTCTGTATATCGTGACTATGACGTTATATTAAAGACATAGCGTATGAGTAATCTTAGAATTATATTGCAACATCCGACTGATAAACCGTACTGTGCTTTAAGATCTAGGATGAGACGTTGTTGACTTTCTCGTCGCGTGGATGAACGAGAGTTCAGCTTGTTGAAAATCCTGTACCATTAATACTATTATAGTGGGTATGGTTTGTACAGAGCTAGTCCTGTTCACTCGTCCTTAGAATTTTAACTGGTCTGAAGCAACAAATGCCATGAGTCCAGGAGTTATCAAGATATAGGATTTGTAAGAAGTTACTGTCTATTAGATGAACAGCTAAAGCGCTGAAGGGTTTCATCAGCCCTGAGTTCGTTGGGATGTCTGTGAGTGACGTTTCGGAGGTAATTCCATGATATAGATGGGCCCTGACAAATGCTACTACTTCAGGTTAGAGCACTAGCGTAGCTGGTGGGGGGGGGGGCAGTTCACCCCGGGCGACACACACTCTAGCTACGCTAGTGGGTTAGAGTCGACCTTGGAACAATAGTGGCTAAGAGGTGGTTCTACACTCCTCAGAACCCTGGAACTCCTGAACCAGGGCCCTTCTACTGTCTGTAGGGTAAAGTCATACCCAGGACATATAATGTGACGTGGCACTCCGTTGGTTACGACGACGAGGGTTCCAGTTGATCCGATCAACGGAACAGCTTGCTCGTGAAATTAACATGCAATTGACTGAGCACTCGAGCAACGTGAAATAAAGTTTCTTGCTCAAGGACACAACGTGTCGCTGGGAATCGAACTCACGACCTTAGATCCTGAGCCGAATACCCTAACCACTAAACCACGCGCCTTCACACACACACACACACACACACACACACACACACGCACACACACAGAACTGGCACTCCGTCGGTTATGACAACGGGATTTCCAGCTGATTTGATCAACGGAACAACCTGCATGTAAAATTAACATGCAAGTGGCTGAGCACTCCACATACATGTGTCCCCTCAACGTAGTTCTCAGGGAGATTCAGCGTGGCACAGAATGTGACAAGGCTGATCCTTTGAAATACAGGTACTACTCAATTTTTTTTCCCTAGCTGAGTGGACTGGAGCAACGCGAAATAAAGTGTCTTGCTCAAAAGATACAATGCGTCACCGGGAATTGAACGCACGACATTACGATCATGAGCCGAATACTCTAGTCACTAAGTCCATATATATATGAATCAACGAAACAAAGCCGATGCAAGTCGCTTGACTTGCAAGAAATAGCAACTAAATCTTTCTCCAAACACACTTTACCATCTTTTATGAGAAAGGCTATATTGTATAATTTATTTCTAGATAACTCTAGAAAGACGGGATGTTCACAGCGGGAACGCCTATAAATATGGGTTCATCGATACGGTTTGTTTCGTAGCTAAACAACAACAACAACAGCAGCAGCTGTAGCAGCAATGATAACAACAACAAGAATAACAACATTATTTACATTATTTACAATTGACGGATATTTGTCTTCATCTTGTTTGTTGTTAACACAACGTTTCGGCCGATATACCCTCCAGCCTTCATCAGGTGTCTTGGGGAAATTTCGAAACTGGGTTCCTAAGGTATTTTTCAATGTTGTTATTATTATTATTATTATTATTATTATTATTGTTCAGTAGTTTTATTTTTATAACGTGCTTTCACTTCACTACCGAGCGCAGCTCTGTGCGCCTTGGGTATGTGCTGTGGTTTGCTGTGGTGCTCTTATGTTTACTGTATTGAAAGTGTTTTGCGTAGAATGTGTGCAGTACCCAGTAGTGCAATTTTCTGTATGTTATATATATTTGTAAGTCCTGGTGTTTTTGTTATGTATTTGTCTGAATATTTTTTTATTATACCTAAGGCACCTACTATGATAGGAATTGTTTCTGTTTTTAGATTCCACAATTGAGTTATCTCTATTTCTAGGTCTTTGTATTTTGAAAGTTTTTCCATTTCTTTTAGAGAAACGTTGTCATCTGCTGGTATTGATACATCAATTAGAAAGCATTTTTTTTCTTCATGATCTTTGACAACTATATCTGGTCTATTGGCCTTAATTTCTCTATCTGTGTGTATTGGCATATCCCAGAGTATGGTTGCTTTCTCGTTTTCTGTGACCTTTTCTGGCGTGTGTTTATACCATCTTTTTTCTGTTGTTATTCCATAGTGTTGGCATAGCTTCCAGTGTATATAGGTCCCAGCTCTGTCGTGTCTGTGAATATATTCCTTCTTAGCCAGGACTGGGCAGCCAGAGATAATATGATTTATTGCTTCATGTCCAGCTCCACATATTCTACAGTTACTTGTTATATTTCTTTTCATTATGTGTTTTTGGTAATTTCTGGTGGGGAGGCTTTGGTCTTGTGCAGCAATTAAAAATCCTTCAGTCTCTGCTTTGAGTCCTGAGCTTCTCAGCCATTGCTGGGATTTTTCTCTGTCTATTTCTTTCGCATTTAATTTAGCCCGGTATTTATCATGTAGGGGCTTTTCTTGCCATCGTTTTATCATGGTTCGTTGCTGTTCTAGTTTTAGTTTGGATTTCTTCTTCTTCTTCTTCTTCTTCTTCTTCTTCTTCTTCTTCTTCTTCTTCTTCTTCTTCTTCTTCTTATTATTATTATTATTATTCAGTAGTTTTATTTTTATAACGTGCTTTCACTTCACTACCGAGCGCAGCTCTGTGCGCCTTGGGTATGTGCTGTGGTTTGCTGTGGTGCTCTTATGTTTACTGTATTGAAAGTGTTTTGCGTAGAATGTGTGCAGTACCCAGTAGTGCAATTTTCTGTATGTTATATATATTTGTAAGTCCTGGTGTTTTTGTTATGTATTTGTCTGAATATTTTTTTATTATACCTAAGGCACCTACTATGATAGGAATTGTTTCTGTTTTTAGATTCCACATTCGAGTTATCTCTATTTCCAGGTCTTTGTATTTTGAAAGTTTTTCCATTTCTTTTAGAGAAACGTTGTCATCTGCTGGTATTGAAACATCAATTAGAAGGCATTTTTTTCCTTCATGATCTTTGACAACTATATCTGGTCTATTTGCCTTAATTTCTCTATCTGTGTGTATTGGCATATCCCAGAGTATGGTTGCTTTCTCGTTTTCTGTGACCTTTTCTGGCGTGTGTTTATACCATCTTTTTTCTGTTGCTATTCCATAATGTTGGCATAGCTTCCAGTGTATATAGGTCCCAGCTCTGTCGTGTCTGTGAATATATTCCTTCTTAGCCAGGACTGGGCAGCCAGAGATAATATGATTTATTGTTTCTTGTCGATCTCCACATATTCTACAGTTACTTGTTATATTTCTTTTCATTATGTGTTTTTGGTAATTTCTGGTGGGGAGGCTTTGGTCTTGTGCAGCAATTAAAAATCCTTCAGTCTCTGCTTTGAGTCCTGAGCTTCTCAGCCATCGCTGGGATTTTTCTCTGTCTATTTCTTTCGCATTTAGTTTAGCCCAGTATTTACCATGTAGGGGCTTTTCTTGCCATCGTTTTATCATGGTCCGTTGCTGTTCTAGTTTTAGTTTGGATTTCATTTGTTTTATAGCTTTTGTTGTTTCTTCTTCTTCTTCTTCGTATTTGTTAGGTAGATTGATTTCTTGTTTGTATTTGTCAGCTTCCTTAAATACTGAAAACAGTTTTTTGTTTTGCTCGTGTTTTGTGGCTATTTGTATTAGTTTCCCTTGCTTCTGGAGTAGGTATTTTTGCAGTCCTATGGTGGTTATTTTATAATATTATTATTATTATTATTATTATTATTATTCAGAGCCCGGGCTACCAACGCCAAGATTCCGAGTTCGATTCCAGGCAGTGAACTGAATAATAATAATAATAATAATGATAATAATAATAATAATAATAATAATAATAATAATGAGAATAATAACATCGAAAAATACCTTAGGAATGAGAACTCAGGTTCGAAATTTCCCCAAGACACTTGATGAAAGCTGGAGGGTATATCAACCGAAACGTTGTGTTAACAACAAACAAGATGAGGACAAATATCCGTCAATTGTAAATAATGTAAATAATGTACATAATTCCTAATCTCTTAAATGTAGAACTGAATAATAACGACAGCAATAACAACAGCAACGAATGATTTCTGAGTGATTCGTTCTACTGAGCAGAAATAGCAGATAGACCACTACCATTATAACTTACTCTCTGAAAGCGTTAGATAATACAATGCTAAATATACTGCTATATCAGGTCAAGTGTAAGTGTTACTGGTAACATCTCGTCTAACAACCTGTTGCATGGCCGATTGGCGACTAAACCGACTCCGCTACCACCAGGCTTTTCTGATGACGTGCATTGCTAGAAACCCAGCAGGATGTAAAGCGACATCTGTCGAAGGACGGATGACCTCAACTTTGGGCCAACTACTGTCTAGCAATTGCGTGAGAACTTAGAATATTCGGGTTAGTATCTGTTGTGGCGAGAGTCATTGACACCTCTGGCGGATTGGAGAATGACTCTCGCCACAACAGTATCTGGCGTGCTGTAACATCCCCGGGGGGTGAGACAACTTTTAGGTTTTGTTAAAGATGTCTCGAGGAGAGGGCACTACTATGTCGACAGCTGCATCGGTGGCGTAGCTGGACGAGTGGCTTTGGAAAGCAGCATGAAAGTGAAAACTCTGAGTATAAACACTCACCGACTGTGAGTACTTGCGAATAGACGAAGGTTAATGGAATCAATCCCGACAATAAATATCGGGTTAGAAGAGAATTAGACTCCCACCGACTCTATTTATCCCGAAGAGAGCATGTCTGTCTGTATGTCATTCAGTCCCTTCTTCCGTCCGCTCATTTGTTCGTCCGTCTGTCTACCTGTCTATCTGTATGTCTGCCTGCCAGCCTCTCTCTCTGTGTGTGTGTGTGTGTGTGTGTGTGTGTGTGTGTGTGTGTGTGTGTGTGTGTGTGTGTGTGTGTGTGTGTCTATCTATCTATCTATCTATCTATCTATCTATCTATCTATCTATCTATCTATCTATCTATCTAGCTGGTTAGCTATGTGTCTATCCACATACACACATGTATGTATGTATGTATGTATGTATGTTTATTTATAGGTATATGTCTCTCTCTTGATACACACACATACACAGACACACGAACGCGCACACACACACACACACAGACACTAACATACGTGCATGCACACATACATACACATACAGAGAGGTATTTATGTGTATATACATATACGCATATGCTTCTGTGTATATGAATACATACAGGCGCACATGTGTTATAACATGTACACACACACACACACACACACGCACACATACACAAATGCTTTATTTACTGTTGTTGCTCATTATCAACAAAAATAAAACATGATGGGACTCTGCACGCTTACTAGAATAAAATTTATTGATAATATTGCGTTAACTGGAAGCCGAGCGAAATGCTTAGCTGTATTTCGTCTGTCTTTGCGTTCTGAGTTCAATTTCCGCCGAGGTCGACTTCGCCTTTCGTCCGTTCGGGGGCGATAAATTAGGTACGAGTTGCGAGCCTTGTACCTAGAGTAGGAAGGAATTTCAACCATGTTTCGTGGTCTGCTACCACAACAGCTCCTTTATAGGATCCAGTTAGCTCAAGACATCATCAGGAGGAACCACGTCTGGTTTCGGCCCCTACTCCTCTACCATTTTGACGTGGCGGGGCCCCTCCTTTCGGAGGTGTCTTCAGCTCTGGTGTTGGGTGCATGTCTTCTTTCACTGTTTGCGACTGTTTTCTAATTCAACTGTGGAATGTCCCTCGCTATGGTTATTTTCCAGGAGGTTCTGACCACACGTCTTACGGTTCATCAACCCGCGTTGTTGAATTACTTTCTTCTGACATACCTTCCCTTGGTGGATTAGGATTGAGTTAGCTCAAGACATCATCAGGAGGAACCACGTCCGGTTTCGGCCCCTACTCCTCTACCGTTTTGACGTGCCCCCCCCCCCCCCTTTCGGAGGTGTCTTCAGCTCTGGTGTTGGGTGCATGTCTTCTTTCTTCTATTCCCTGGCCTCTTCGATGCAGCGTCCAACTGATTGTCATGTCAAATTCCCCTTTTTATACCTGCTGCTAGCCTCCAGCAGGCTGCCCCAGCAAGTTGTCACGTGACACTGTCTAAATTTCCCGCTGCTAGGGTCCAGTAGGCAGCCCCAGCAAGTTGTCACATGACACTGTTTAAATTTCCCGCTGCTAGGCTCCAGCAAGTAGCCCCAGCAAGTTGTCACGTGACACTGTCTAAACTTTAACTGACAATGGAGGGCGCGTAATCTTAGCCCACGCATGCTCTAACTGCATTAACTGGGACTTCAAGTCTTGTTCTTAACCCTCCGGTGGTGCGGTTCTGTATTTTTCATGGTTAGTGCAATGGGCTATAGAGAACTCCACTAATAGTTTTAGCTAGTTTTAGTACTTTTTATTACTTTATATGTGTTCTTAAGCTATAATATTACAAAAAAAACAAAACAACATATTCTGATATAATGTATTTATTTAACATGCAAACAGAAACAAACGAGTACTTTTTGAAAATGAAGGTCAAGCAAAATAAGACTATTTTTTTGGTGGGGAGAGTGCTCCTTTCATATTTACTGTTTACTCATTGTTTGTATTATCATCCTCATCACTCTGAGCAAAGCAGTCAATGCAAAT
>NC_142929.1:65044250-65056750 GCF_046866305.1 Octopus bimaculoides | reverse complement strand
TTATCTACTCCGAAAGGATGACAGGCAAAGTCGACCTCGGCGGAATTTGAATTTAGAACGTAGGGGCAGACGAAATACGGCTAAGCATTTCGTCCAGCGTGCTAACGATTCTGCCAGCTCACCGCCGCCTTTGCAATAATGATGATGTTGATGATGATGGTGATGATGATGGTGATGATGATGATGATGATAAATTCAAATTACAATAAACGTAAATAAACAACCGAAGTTTGCTTTTAGAAGCGTTGAGATGTCTTAGAAAGTTAAAGAAGTGATTTTAAAATTCTCAAACGCAGGATAATGCTAATGATATAGCCTGAACAGGATAAACTACCCCTATTTTGCAGAAAAAAGTGTAGGCGGCCAGCTTGAACGTAAAGACGGACGAAATGTCACTAAGTATTCCGCTCGGTGTGCTAACGATTCTGCCATCTGGCACTTTAATGACAATAATGATGATGATGATGATGATGATGATGATGATGATGATGATGATGATGATGATGATGATGATGATGATGATGATGATGATAATAATGATAATAATAATAATAATAATAATAATAATAATAATAATAATAATAATAAACCTGAATCCATGAGTGCGTAGAAATGACATACATTTTTATGCAGAAGAATTCCTGTAGGCGTGTGGATTTTTTATGCCTTATCATTCATTAATATGTAGAAAGAAATGAAAAACTTTACCAAAGTTTTTGCTGAGTTCTTTGGTAGATTCAATTTATTTTTATGGGATAATAATTTAATATTAGTATTCAAGATTAATAAAATTTAGAATAATTGTGTTGACAGGGTATCAGACAGGGATAACAGTAGCGGGTTATGTAAATATTCCTTTTAAGAGTTGCGAGTATGAGCAATGATTTTTGTAGATAATCATAAACAATTAAGTAGTTATTTTGAATAATTTGATCCTTTTGGTTTTAAAATGTTTGCATTAGATTCGTGCATAGCCATGTGATTAAGAAGTTTGCTCTTCATTTCGAGTGCACTGCACAGTGACCAATACCTTGTGAGTAGAATTTGCAAGGCAGAAACTACGCAATGTGATCGAATCTGGAACCACATGGCTGAAACAGTAGTTTTATCGATCTTTATTTATCGACTAGCTAAACTTTTGGTGAAAAGTGATGCAACTCGATGCATTGCTTTTCACCGGTATGTGTTTGTTTGTGTTTGTATGTACTGTTGTAAAGCAATGGATTAAGTAGCATCTCTTTATGCTACAATGTGACTTAGCTATTCGGTTACTAATAATCGATAAAATAAGTACCGGAATGAAATAGGTATTCGATTCGATGTGATTGACTAAACACTCTCGAATATAGTCAACAACATCACCACAATCAATGTTATCTATACTATATCATAGGAAGCTGCTTCGAGGGTGTAATTTGTATTAAGAAAAAAAGTAATTTTTAAAGTCTATACTGTCTAGAAAATTCTTATAAATTCCAATTTTAGTATGTATTTTTTTTTTATCAGAATGTGGTTTTCAAAATTATTTCATTATTGAGGATTTCACTTCAATCAGAAAACTAATTTTTTTATTCACTACAACATAACATAGATTGCGTGGTTTTAACATCTCTGTTTAAACATCATCAGGGAATATAAAGGTTGTCCAAATATTTGGAGTACTACATTCTACAGACAAAGCAATAAAAAAATTTCTCCAAGTTATAACTTTAATCCAACATCAGCTGAATTATGTCGATTCCAGTATTCTTTCATATTTCTTGGGTGTTGTTGAAGATAAACTAAATTCTCTTACCTGGCTAAGTTATGTCAACATAACACCTGATTTCTTCATAGATTCTAACGCTGTCTTTGAGTGCTTGGTGTTATAAATTTTTTTAACCGAGCAAGTCAATACTATTTGACGGACAAAGGATACAAAGGAAAATTAAACGTAACCTATGAGAAAAATTACACAAATTGGGAATCAAATGTGTAAATATCATTTAGCGACCAGCAGAAAACCGGCCGGCTCACCGATCAGGAAAATCTGTAAGTGGCATAGCCACAGTGCATGCCTGCGTATTAGCTGCCATGGCATGTCAAGCCCACTTCCCAGAGGGCGCTAGCAATAGGTGGACTGCCTGATCAGTGGAGCGCATCCTTTCAACAGGAAGCGGAAAAGTAAATGCTTCAGCCTGGTCAAATATGAAATGGAGCAAGGGAAGCCATGTAAGCATTCGCCACCTCTGCTCGACCTTACGGGGATAAATTTTTCTAGCTCATTCTTTAGTGATACTGGCTATCCTGTTTGGAACCTTGTAGCCGTTTTGCTTGTTGCGATAAAAAATATATCGCACTGATTTATAACGAAAGCACATTGCCTAATACTTAAAGAGAAGAAGGGGAGAAGTGGAAATGATGCGATGTCCACGCATTTCTGAAGAGTTTTGGTGACTTCAAAGTAGAAAAATAAAATTACCCCAGGTGGGAATCGCGAAATTATCTGTAGGACAAATTCTAATAATAAGGTATCTGGTAGGTCGTTTTGAACTTCGTCACAGAGTCGACTTTATTGTCAGAGTAATATTGTTCAAAGAATATTGTAGAAAGGCTTAACTCTTAGAATATGGTAATTTAAGGAATGATTGAACGAATACGTGTAAGCTAATCTCTTTGTTTTTCTAAATTTAACGATCCGGTAAACTACTGTAATGCCACGAACCAACATGGTTGCCACTGTGTGGTCATCCAGTTTGCTAGCAATAGCATAATCATACCCTATCATCTTTATTAAGTGATCCTGGGTACAGGATCCTTGAAAACAAAACAGGATAGTCACAGCTGGAACGTTTTCTTTTATCGTTGGTCTACTCGATCAAGGTTGATCTGGAGTTAAACAATAACACCTGCAACTTAAATTACCATACAAACAAAATATTGTGGACTTACCAGGCTGTCATTCTACGAAAGTTAATCTTATTACCTGTACTGAATTCTGAAAAACGAACATTTTCACAAATACAACAAACCTACATTATGTTTCAAATATCAAAATGCTGGTCTTTGCTTCAAAACAGATATAACATAGTTGATTATCATGTTGCCTTAAACAAAACTGAATATATGATGTTGTCACACACCAGAGAGATGTAAGGCATGCTCGAAGCCAGTAGCTTAGGGACAGCACCTGGAAATTCGATTAGTTACTTTGTGATATTAAAATAGAACTAAAGGCGGGATAGAACTAACGGCTGCATTATCCAATGCGTCCTTCGTTTTTTTTTTAACTTTTGCCTGTTCAAAGTATGTTAATAAGTTGGTCCTAAACGTCCCTGTTCTTTTCAGACTTTTAGATTCGCCTTTGTTTCGTATATTCTGAATAATATAAAGCCTTCCGTTCATACGTCCCAAGTTACTCTCATGGTTGAAAAATATTGGGAATGTGTATCCTATAGGAAAGACGGACGCCAGAGAAATATGCCTTGTGTATCACATGTCATAATCAGGATAGGAAAAAGGGTCTAACACGGTAGTACTGTATATAGTATGAGAGATTTGACTGCTGTTTCTAACTGGTCAAAAGACCACGTGAAGATCTTTCCATTTGAGTTGTCAGAGATGTTGTCTAACCGATGAAAGCATTTTCAAAATGGAATCGAACTGTGTTCAAGGCAACTCCCGGCTAGTTAGACACTCAAGTTTTTATACCCCTCTGTTTGACATTTATAGTATGAATTATATTAAAGAGGTGACAGACTACTAGAATACGATTAAAACAGCCAGTGAAGTTATTAATTGAGACAACTAAAAGAAAACAAAACTCATAAAATGACCAACAGAAAGTCGATGAAATTAAAATTAAATAGTACGGGTCACTGTGAGGTCTGAACTAATCAGTACTTTTGATACTGTTTCAGACATGTTTATTTCAACACGTTGATGAAAAGTTAGTTCAATTAACAGATAATTCAACACCTTTACAATTGTTACATGCATAAACGAATTTCTTGGCGTCATTCTTTTAATAGGTTATACAGAGTCTAACACGAAAGCATCTTTCAATTATTGCTGTTTAAGAAAAATAACTCTAAACTTTCTTGAAAATGATAAAAAAAAGATGTAAAGAAAGAAACTACGTATTTTATTTTACTATCGATTTCACTGTTGTTAAAAAACTACAGCTTATTAGAGATCTATCTAAAATTATATATCAAGTCATCTCATAAGTTCTGTCCGATTTTACCTTTTTTAAAATTGAATGAAATTTAATAGTATTTTAGAATGTATAATGGAATTAAAAATTATTTTTATGCATTTGTGTACATTTAAACTAATTAAATATTATTTTACAGAATAATAGAATCAAAATTTCTTTGGTTAAAACCCTTTCTAACATGGAAGTATCCAAAGAGCATTTGAGGTATATAATGCTTTATGAGTACAAAAAAGGAAACTCTGCAGCCGAAGTGACTCGAAACATACACTCAGTTTATGGGAAAGAATGCTTGAATGAAAGAACTTGCAGAAGATGGTTTGCAAAATTCAGAAGTGGAGATTTCAGCCTTGAGGATGAAGATCGAACAGGACGTCCAGTTGAGTTTGATGATAAGCTCCTTCAGGCATAACTTGAAGAAAATCCTGCATTATCAGTTGAAGTATTGGCAATAAAGCTTAGTTCAAACCATACAACTGTTCATCGTCATCTTCAACAACTTGGAAAGTTTGCTAAACTTAGAAAATGGGTGCCTCATGAATTGTGCGAAAGCAACCGCAAATCCCGAGTTGACATCTGCTCTTCTCTCCATTCTCGCAAACTCATTTCACCCATTTTGGATAGACTTGTGACTGGTGACGAAAAATGGATCTTTTATCGAAATGTTAAATGCCGTAAACAGTGGCTTGGTAAAAGAAAAAGCTCAACCACAACCGAGAAGGGAACTTCATGGGAAAAAGGTTCCTCTCTCTATCTGGTGGGATTGCAAAGGAGTAATTCACTTCGAATTGTTATCACCTAATGCAACAATCAATGCCCAAGTCCACTGTCAGCAATTAGAGCGTTTGAACCAAGCTTTGAAGAAAAAAAGACCCGCTTTAGTGAATCGAAAAGGAGTGATGTTTCATCGGGACAATGCGCGATCCCACACTGCAAAGATCACATCAGAGAAGATCAAAGAGCTTGGTTGGGAACAAATTCCTCATCCACCTTATTCTACGGACCTTGCTCCTTCAGACTACCATTTGTTTCGTAGTTTACAGAATCATTTGGGGGACATAACTTTCGCAAGCCAGGAAGAGGTCGAAACTGACATTTCAGAGTTCTTCGTTTTGAAACCAAAAGAATTTTACATTGATGGGATTAAAAAGCTTGTAAATAGATGGAAGGAAGTCATAGATAATCAGGGAAAGTACATTGATGATTAAATTTCAATTAAATATAACATGTTTTTTTTAATTCAAAATTCGGACAGAACTTATGGGTTGACCTGATATATATATATATATATATATATATATATATATATATATATATATATATATATATATATATATATATATATACACACATACATACATACATACATAGATTCATACATACATACATATATAAACACACACACGCACACATATATGTATATGTATATGTATATATGTATATATATATATATGTACGACGTACATACAGACATGTATATACATACATAATACATACATACCCGCGCGCACACACACACACACACATATACATACATACATACATATATATATATATATATATATATATATATATATATATATATATATATATATATATATATATATATATATATATATATGTATAGTTGCCCTTCCTTGGTAGAGCTGAGGAAAAAAGTTGATTACTAATTTTAGATAAACCAAAGTTCTACTTATAGATGAGCGTGAATGAATGTACGCATGTGTGGATGTAAATTCTGATTTTATTTCGAAAATCTTTCATTAACAGAGAGATCCAGTTTCGAAATCAGAAACAAGATTCTTTCATTGGATGACATAAACTTGCCAAAGATGTTGGAATTTTTATCTTTCATCTTTTACCTGTTTCAATTATTGAACTGCAGCCATGATGCTGGGGTACCACATTAAAGGGTTTAGTCGCACAAATCGACTCCAGACTTCATGTCTCTTATGAAGGCATCTTGCCGGCTGCTAGTTTCTCATAGAACAAGTATTCAAGGGCACCCGCCGCATCTCGCATTCGGTGTACGTAGCCCAGTCAGTGGAGGTGCCATTGCCACAGTAGGACGAGCATGCTGGGTATCTGCACGTGAGTTTGGACTGCATTGTTGGCATCTCGGTCAGTTCACTTGATGTCCAGGATCCACTTCAGGCTGCGTATGTGGAAGTTTTGAGACATTTGCTCTTGTCTGGAGAAGGTACTCTTGGTTTCATTGCCGTAAAGCAGCGTGCTGAGTTCAAGCTCTGCTGACTGTAACCTTTGTTTGCATCGGAAGCTTACTGTTCCCATAACTCTCGTTACCAGTGTAGCTAGTGTTGTGGTTGTCTTTTAAGGTGTATTGATTTCAGAGAGATTGCCTGTGATGTTGGAGCCGAGGTATGTGAACTCATGGACTACATTTAACTTGCAGTTGTCGACTGTAACGGTAAAAGACTGCTCAATACCTTGACCCAGCACTTTCGTCTTCTGATTGATAGTCAAGCCGAAGTCCCAACAGACTCCATGAGGTGTTGCAGTTGGTCCCCCGAATGTGTTGTTGGTGCTGCATCATCTGCAAACAACAACAACAACAACAATACATACATGTGAGTCAATTCTCTTACCTAATTTCCGTTTTAATTATGCAAAATACTCTACGCTATAAATGTTCTTCATTCTTTTGGTATATATTTAAGTATTATATCTGCTGAAGTCAAGATAAGGCAACAGCTATACTGATGTCACTTAATGTGGCAGAAACATGCATCAACAACTGTCCTTGTCTTTAGAAGAAAACTATAAAAACAAAAACAGATACTTTTCCTTAATAACCTGTAAATTTTGGAGAATTCTTGATATTATCTCGCCTCCCCACTCTAGGTTCACCCCAGCTGCCACCGGATGTTATTTGATTTGCTTTGACTGGAAGCAAAGATAATTTCACTGAATAAAGAATTTATTTTGTATAGTATTTAATATAACTTGCTTCATCGCTTTTGTCCAAATTCATGTCACGGGGGCCATTCCTGAGATTTTTAAAACTCTTATTTGTTGTTGTTGCGGTTGTGTGTGTGTGTGTGTGTGTGTGTGTGTGTGTGTGTGAGTGTGTGTATGTGTGTATCTATATGTGTATATATATGTGTGTGTATATATGTATGTATATATATGTATGTATATATATACACACGCTTATGTGCCTCTGTGTCTTTGGATTTGTGTCCCTCTTCCACTGCTTGACAAACAATGCTGGTTTGTCCTATATACCTGTAACTTAGGAGTTCGGGGAAAAGGAGAGCGATAGAATAAGTAGGAAACTTTATAAAAAAGGTACTGGTGGTTAATTTGTTCGACTAAAATCTTTAAGGCGATGACCCCAGCATAGCTGCTGTCCAGTGACTGAAACAAGTGAATGATTATATATATATATATACCCTTTTACTCTTTTACTTGTTTCTGTCATTTGACTGCGGCAATGCTGGAGCACCGCACCGCCTTTAGTCGAGCAAATCGACCCCAAGACTTATTCTTTGTAAGCCTAGTACTTATTCTATCGGTCACTTTGCCAAACCGCTAAGTTACAGGGACATAAACACACCAGCATCGGTTGTCAAGCGATAATGGGGGTACACACACACACACACACATGCATGCATAGGCGCAGGAGTGGCTGTGTGGTAAGTAGCTTGCTTACCAACCATATAGTTCCGAGTTCAGTCTTGTGAGTGGATTTCGTAGACGGAAACTCAAAGAAGCCCGACGTATATATGTATATATATGTATATATGTATGTGTGTATATATGTTTGTGTGTCTGTGTTTGTACCCCCAACATCGCTTGACAACCGATGCTGGTGTGTTTACGTCCCCATAACTTAGCGGTTCGGCAAAAGAGCACGATAGAATAAGTACTAGGATTACAAAGAATAAGTCCTGGGATTGATTTGCTCGACTAAAGGCGGTGCTCCAACATGGCCGCAGTCAAATGACTGAAACAAGTAAAAGAGTAAAAGAGTATATATATATACATATATATATATATATATATATATATATATATGTTTCCTAGACAGACGGTCTCACACATACACATGCGTGCGCAAATACATTCTCTTTTTCTCACATACAGGCATGTACACACACACACACACACACACACACACACACACACACGCACACACAGATATCCCCCATACAGACACCCACACACACAGACCCCCCCATATACGCACATACACAGACACACCCACACACGAGTGTCAATGTGGAGGACAAAACAGAGATGTAGTGTCAGTTCGTAGGGCAGAACGCCTTTGAATGGGACGTAATAGAGGAGGAGACATTACATCAGTGTGGAGGACAGAACAGAATAGACAACGAGAGCAAGAATTAAAAAAAATATAATGAAAGAATATATTGCATTGTATTAAACAGCTTTATTCTAACGATATATAATTGACAATATTTCTGCCATCTCCTCCTCTGTTCTATATTGTTTCTATTCTTTCTGCTATTTCTGCTATCTTCAATAGACAAACACAA
Organism: Octopus bimaculoides; assembly: GCF_046866305.1. NCBI lineage: Eukaryota > Metazoa > Mollusca > Cephalopoda > Octopoda > Octopodidae > Octopus > Octopus bimaculoides. Next base: position 65,048,035 of record NC_142929.1, on the reverse strand, counting down.
CATGATTTCTAACACCAGAGGCGGTAAACGACTTCGGATATTAACTTCCTATAATCTGGCCGAACAAAACAAAAAGATGATGTTGAAGCAGCTATTAAAACTTTGGATTATATTGGATGTTGTTAATACGTGTCGTTACTTATCTTCTAAGCTAAGCTTAGATTTATATTTTCATTCCTAAAATTGTATTTTACGTAGCTTTAATGTTTTTTATCCTTTTGCTTTTAGCACTGTATTTTTGTTCATTTCTGTAATTCTTTCCAAAGAAACATTTAAAAAAAAATGATATTGAATAATAAAAATGAATATATATATTGGAAATGACGTTCACCAATATAAAAAAATAATGACAGAAGCAGCACTAACACACGCGTACAATCACACAGACATGTGTTGGTAGATAAATGTTAGGTGGTGAAGTACTTGAAATACACAGACTACTTTAGAGTTCGAATCTTGGAAAGGCTGATCAGGAGTTTTGTACATAAAGGAGTTTCCTTTCTCTAATATTTATTTATGTTAAGGCGGCGAGCTGGCAGAAACATTAGCACGCCAGTCGAGAAGCTTAGCGGCATTTCAGAACATCTTTATGTCCTGAATACAAATTCTGCCGAGGTCGATTTTGCCTTTCATCCTTTCAGGATTGATAAAATAAGTACCAGTTGACAACTGGGATCGATGTAATTGACTTAGCCATCTCCGCTGAAATAGCTGATCCTGTGCCAAAATTTGAAACCAATTTTTATGTTAAGGCGGTGAGCTGGTAGAATCGTTAGCATGCCAGGAAAATGCTTAGCAGCATTTCGTTCGTCTTTACGTCATGAGTTCACATTTCGCCGCGGTCGACTTTGTTTTTCATCCTTTCGGAGGTCGATAAAATAAGTACCAGTTGAACACTGGGATCGATGTAATTGTCTCACCCCTTCCCCCGAAATTGCTGTCCTTGTGCCAAAATTTGAAACCAATATATATTCATGTTCTTTAGTTTATTTTCCCAATTGCGGTTGAGGCCACATTGAACACCCTTTCCGTATGTAAATAAATGTATTGATTTGTTATATTGGCGTAAAGCCGCAGGTTATTTTGAAAGAACGAACTGTAGATTATTCGACTGGTTCTTATTTTACCAAGCCCTGAAGAATGAAAGGCATCGTCCCCTCGAAAGGATTTCAACTGAGAGCGTAAAGGTTTGCAATCAAAGATCACAAGTCATTTTATGCGATCCTTTATCGTGATCACAAGTCATTTTATGCAATCCTTTATTTTGAGCCACACGTCCATTATATATATATATATATATATATATATATATATATATATATATATATATAAATATAAATATATATATATGTGTGTGTGTGTGTGTGTGTGTGTGTGTGTGTGTGTGCGTGTGCGTGTGTGTGCGTGCGTGCGTGTGTCTGTGTGTATGCGTGTGTGTGTGTGTGCGCGTATCTATATGTATGTATATATATATATATATGTATGTATATGTAAAGGCATCTTACAACCCTATATAAATACATACATATATATAAACACACACACACCTTAATAATAGGATAAAGTCTTTTATAAGAATTTATCAAGTAGCTAGTGTGAAAAAACCTCATATCTGCAATGGTTCGTAGTAGGCCAAAATGTCTGCTATACCGATGTTTTCACCATTTCGCTAGACAGCTTGATAAAGTGCAGTTATTACTGTAGGAAATGAAAACAATGTATATTTGATCAATGATTCGTTCATTAGCTTGATCTTGTTAAAGTCCTGCTATTTCAAATCCTTTGTAGACTATTTTTTTCGATAGTCCAGTATGCTTGATTTCGTTTGCTTACCGCTGATTTCTCCATTTAAAAACGTGTGTTATGGCATATGCAATATCATACTTGGGTAACATGTTGAGCCATTTTGATATTAGAATCACAGTTACCCTCAGACTCGAAGCCGCTATTTGTGATGACAACTAAATGTTGCTGCAATGCATAAATTATTACCAAACGTTATAATCTTATCGCCTCCAAACCAAATTTTCACATCAACTAAAGCCAATATGATCGTTAAGCGAGGTCTAACAAAGTTGGTATACCTAATCTCCTCCTCGGATTGAACAGTTGAGAGAGAGAGAGAGAGAGAGAGAGAGAGAGAGAGAGAGAGAGAGAGAGAGAGAGAGAAAGCGGGAGAATAGAAGGGGAGAAAGAGGGGAAAGAGAGGGAGAGAGAGAAAGGGGGAGAAAGAGAGAGATGACAGTAGAAAACCTGACAGGATAACTACCGTTCTCTGGAAGTTGGACAAAAGCCTGTTATAGGATCCATCATTGACGTTTGCCAGGTGAAATGTTATCAGGGCTGTGTTGAAGAAAGTAGGACGCAAGAAGACTAATCAATAAAGGGGTTCTAATTTTGGCACAAGGTCAGTAAACTCGAGGGAAAGGATTCTTCGATGCCATCGACCTCAGAACTTAACTTTACTTTTTAGTATCGACCTCGAAAGGATGAAAGGCAAAGATGACTTCAGCGGAATTTGAATTCAAAATGCAAAGAACCAGAAGTAATACTGCAAAGCCGTTTTTCTTTTCTGGCGCGCTAACGATTCTGTCAAGAACTGAAAACAACCGGTGTTAGCCGCTTATCAAATCTGAACTCAGATCTAAAACAGCCAAAACAGCCTAAAAAAATCACAGTGGGTTAATTGGTTTCACCAGTTAATTTCCATTTCCTCAATGAGAAGCAATTCCATCCGCATAGTACCCTTCACTAGTGGTCTGTCAAATTAATGATTTTCTCTTTATAAATTAGAAAATAAAAAGAAAAAAAAACATTTGATGAAAAGTAATGGAATCGATATAATCGTCCAAAACTACTGAAGGAGATACTCCAGCATGGCTGCAGTAGAAACACTGAAATCATAAAAAAAAAGATAAAAAATTTATTATTGAAGAATTAGGAATAAAGATATTTCTTCAAAGAAGCTAGACTGGCCTAAGTGTCTAACTGGAACATATTGATAGTGGTGTGCTACTACTTTCTTCCTATGCTACAGATATCACGTAGATATGTAAAGAATATAGAGCGACAGACATATGTTCAATGAAGAACAAAAAATGAGGTTAATTTGTTAATATTAACTGGTAAATTGGCTCGAGGTTGATGTGCAGACCGTGATGTTATTGAAAAGGAAAGAAGAGTGAGCGATATTGCTTTGGCAAATATTTATTCGTTTTCATCATATTTAAACCATATGGCAAGATATTCGAAGCCAAATAATTACTATTATAGAAGGCATCTAATAAGTTGTAAAAAAAAAAAAAAATCTGTTTTGGGACATCATAAATCTGAGATTATCTATCTGTCTCTTTGATTTTGACTTACTAAAATAATGTCTAGTTCGATAAAAGCAATCATGTTCATCAGATATAAACTTCCATTTTCTTTCATTATTTAGAATGATTTTATACTAATTTGTAACTCACCATGACGGTAGATATCACTGTATTGATGTCGCAGTAAATGCATATGATACATGCAGTAAAGGTAGATGCAGAAGTTTTGGTATCGCACTAAATATAGCAGATACATACAGTGGAGGAAAATGCGACAGTATTGATGTCGCATTAAATATAAATAGACATATTCGGTGAAGGAAGAAAGGACAGCTATGGTATCGCTAAGCATGATAAACTCACTGAATGTGAGTGTAACAGTTGCTGCGTCACTCTAATTATAAAAAAAGGAAAAAAATGCAGTGAATGTTGATGTGTCAATTGTAATGGCACTTTAAATATAACAGA
>NC_142929.1:65021750-65041750 GCF_046866305.1 Octopus bimaculoides | reverse complement strand
GTAAAGTTTATTTTATATACAAAGTTGTATAACAACTTGTATACCCTCTGGTGCAAGTTTTTTGCGACGGAAATCTGCCCTGTGTGGCACATTTCCAGGATATAAAAACCAATTTCGGCTTTCTAGCCATTTTTTTTGAGACGATGGCGTCTTGTAGCCATGAAAATTTTTGTGAAACGAACGCTGCAGTCTGCAGTGTTTCGTTCGAAAAAGAATTTCCTAGTCTTCCTTCCTCACAGTTAAAGGAGAGAATGGAGAAAAAGAAAGACTCTGCTGCTACAGCAGTCTTGCCTGCCAACGTAACCAGTGACAACAACAACAACAACAACAACAGCAGCAGCAGCAGCAGCAGCAGCAGCAGCAGCAGCAGCAGCAGCAGCAGCAGCAACAACAACAAGGACACAAATGTCCTTGCTAACAAAACCACTGTCCTCACCACTGATACCACCACTAACGCCACCACCACCACAACGAACTTTGCCGAGGCTTTGAAGCCTAGGAAAAGAATTTTGAATATATCGAAAGAGAAATTACTTGCATGCAAAAGCATACTAAGTAAAAAGGACGTTACAGTCCATCTTCAAACGCCCGCGGACTTTAAGATATACATCGATAAAAAAACTATCATCTAATTTAAAGACAAAGACAGTGGAAAAATTCACCCAAGAAAATGTTGAGAGATGCTTAAAGCCGATTTGGTCTTACAAAACTTACATAACGAGAGGTTTGAAATTCGGGACGATAGAGGTAAGACTAGACAGCGAGCAGCGAGCGAAGGACCTCTCCACTAAGTCATTACAACATGAGAACCTGCTCATGATCCCTACGTACCTTGGTCGTAGAGTTACGAAAATAAAAATTTCGAATGTGCCTCCTGAAATTGAGGAAGAATGGCTAGTATCTGCCATATGTCTAGGCATAGAGGAGGAGATAAACATATTAGAAGCATCTGCCGTTTGCAATCAAAACTGGATTGGCCAGGAATTTCAACTCCTGGTACAAATTGATTCAGCAAACTGGGAAAAAATTCCACATAGAATCCAATTAACTGAGGATTCAATTTTTCATGTTTTCGTCGAAGGCAGAAGGCCAGTTTGCTACGTTTGTAGTAGCAAAACTCACCTTCAAAAACATGCCCAGTAGCCCAGAAGAAAAGGCAACAACAACGGCAACAATACAAAGAAAAACAACAACAACAACAACAACAACAACCACAAGAAAAGCACAAGAAAAAAACAGCATTACTGCCTACACCGCCATATGCACAACTGGTCAAGCAGTTGTACAACGAAATGGAAAAACGCCAGCAGCCAGCAACACAGCCGAACCAAACAACAACACCACCAGTACCACCAAGAACAGAATCAGCACCATCACCACCACCAACACCAACAACAACAACCCCACAAGAAGGGAACACGAAAAAGACTCCCACCCCACCCCCAAAAACCAAAACACCACATCCCAACTGTCACGAAACAGCACCAACACCACCAACAACAAAATCAACCCACACAAAAATAGACCCCAACACCCTTCCCCTCCCACCCTCCGATTCCTCCGACATGTCAGATGAAGATGACACAGAGGCTTGGCAAGTGGCCACGGGGGGAAGAAGAAAAAGGGGAAAAAAAGAACGGAAAAACAAACAAACAAAGCGGGGAGGTTTACTAGCCCCGAAACCAACACATCCACAGAAAACAAAAACACCAACACAAACGCACTAACACAGAACCCTACAACAAGTTTGACAGCGATAAACACAAACAACCCAGACCTAATGAAATTCATTAGGTCAAACACTAACATAACAGATAATGACACGAAAACAAGCAATCACCCACGCACAACACCACCACAACACATCAAAATCATACATGTAACACGGAGCACATACAATACACTGAAATCTCTCTACCCGGATACAGTAGGGAGATTCCAGAAATATTCATAAAAAAACTATACAAAAACCTTCTGAGAGAAGGTTGTGAGGCCAAGAGCCAAGAACTTTCGGACAGTAAGTAACTCTCTCTCTCTCTCCTTTCGTGTGTAAAACACAAATTTTGATAGAATCATGGTGAAGATTGGCTGTGTGAATGTGCGTGGCTTGGGGTCGCCTTGGAAACAAGGGTACCTCTTAAATGACATCAAGTCACACAATTTGGATATCATAGCCATTAGTGAGACTAGACTCCATGAACCGCGGGCCCTAAAGTCCATGTTTGGCGGACAGTTTAACATTTATTTTTCTCCCTGTCTGCCGAGGATGGGCGGTAGTGGCACGGCGGTTCTTTTTCGCAAGAGTCTGGATCTCCAAGTAAAGACGATATTTACGGACCCGGAGGGTAGACTGGTTGTCCTGGATGTGGACGGCAGCGATGGAGGCGCTTTTCGGTTGCTGGCAGTTTATGTGCCTCCTTTAACAGGTCGGTCGGACTTCTTTCGACGTCTAGAAGTATTCCTGGGAACGTCTCGTCCCTTACTTTTAGTGGGGGATTGGAATGCTACCTTGGACACGCATCTAGACTACATGGGGAGTGACAAAACTAGAAGGGGATGCAAAGGCCTCATAGACCTGCTCAGACGCTTCCAATTGTCTGACAGGTACCGACTCGACCACCCAAATGTGCCAACGTGGACTTGGAGCAACCGCATTGGGTCGTCGAGATCGTATCTAGATAGGATAGTGTGTAGGACAAGAGATAGAGATAGTTTAGGATGTCCACAGTTCCACATAGTCAGCTACACGGATCACAAACTTGTGACGTGTACGCTAGACTTAGATAAGGCACATAGGCAGGGTCCCGGTTACTGGAAACTAAACGCGTCGTTCCCGTCGAGACAGGTTTTCAGAGACCGGATTAGCACGTTGGTAAAGAGGGCTTTGACGGGAGCCATCGTCAATAACAAATGGTGGTTTGTCCTCAAGAGAGCAGTAAGGGCGGAAGCAATAAGGTATAGCAGGGCACTAGCTGTAGAGAGGAACAGAGTAGAGGGGGAGCTAGTGATAAAGTTAGAAGAGGCATTGCGAAGTGGCATCGCATCCGACGTTTTAGCGGCGAGGTTGGCCCTCGACCAACACTTCAATGCTAAACACGAAGGGTGTGCTGTCAGGGCAAGGATGCGTGCTCTGAGGAATGAAGGTGTTGGAGCCGCACGAGAGGCCCGGGTGGCGGAGGCGCAGCGGAGTAACAGAGCCACCATCCGGTCTCTGGTAGACGAACAGGGGCGCGAATTGCTCGAGCCGAGCAAGATGTGCGAGGCGTTTCAGCGGCATTTTGCCTGACTGTTCGGGAGGAGTGGCGAGCGAGAAGGCAGGGTGGACTTTAGTGCCTACCTGCACAGCTTGCCACGACTCTCGGCAAGAGAGGCGGAGTGCTGCGAAGGGGTCATCACGGCGGAGGAGGTGAGGGACGCGATGGCGGGTTGCTCGACGGACAAATCTCCAGGTTTGGATGGTCTGCCCTACGAGCTTTACAACTGTATGCCAGACTTGTTTGGAGACGTCTTGGCGGCCGTGTACTGCAACTGGCAGCAGAACGGGAGCATTCCCGGTTTTGTGAGCCGAGGAGCGGTAACGCTGCTGAATAAAGATCCAAACAATGGGGGCGCCATAGATAACTTTAGGCCCATCACTCTGCTCAATGCAGACATGAAAATTTTGGCCAAGGTGTTAGCCAAGCGGTTGGCGCTTGTCATCGAGAAACTGGTCGGCACGGAGCAGACGTGCGCCGTGCCGGGCCGGAGCATCCATGACAAACTCCATCTGATGCGCTACATCATAGAGAGGGTAGTTAAGGAACCTGGCATGGGTGGGGCCCTGATCAATTTGGATCAATCCAAAGCTTTCGATAGGGTAGACCATCAATACTTGGAGGCCGTCCTCGAAGCGGCCGGCTTCGGTCCCGTTTTCCGCGGCTGGATGGCTGCCTTGTACACAGGCATCCGTTCGGTTGTTCGCGTCAATGGACGTCTATCGGGACCCTTCGACATTGCACGTTCGGTTCGTCAGGGATGCCCCCTGTCGCCGCTCCTGTACGTATTGACTCTCGAGCCACTACTGCGGAAGCTGGCGACGCTAAGGGGCATCCCGCGAGAACTGGGGTGCGGGACGAGCGTGTCGGCATACGCGGACGACGTCACCGTCATAGCGTCTAGCCACGAGCACATCGAGCTTGTCGGCGAGACGCTGAAAGACTACGAAGCGGTGACGGGAGCAAAAATCAACCGGGATAAGTCGGTGGGTTTGCTGCTCGGCACCTGGAGGAGCAAGCCCATACCGTCCGGCAGCGCCTCAGTAGTGGGACGCTGGACGGACGGTCCGGTCAAGTTGCTCGGAGTCTGGTTCGGTCCGGATCTGCAAACGGAGAAGAACTGGGACGAGATAACGAGTAGGGTGGCCACTCTCTGCCGGCAATGGTCCGAGAGGAAGCTGTCTCTAAAAGGTCGAGCGGAGGTGGCGAACGCGTACATCGCGTCCGTCATCGAATACCGCCTGACCGTCGTGCCTTTTCCCGATCACGCCATCACCGAAATGGAGCACATCCTCTTCCGCTTTTTGTGGAAAGGAAGCGTTCCGATGGTGAGGTGATCCGTTTGTTGCCAACACCCGCTGAAAGGAGGGCTGGGCATGCCGTGGTTGATGATGCGCAGACATGCGCTGAGACTGCGACATCTCCGGCTCTACGTAGACGATGGTGAGCAGGTGTGGTCGCCGTTTGTGCGACGCGCTTTCCCGCAGCTCGTCTCCATGACCGAGCTGCAGTCGTGGATCAAAAAGAGGCCGAGGAATGGCGAATGACACCGTGAGTGTCGCGTTGCTCTGCAACAACTTTTCCGTCCCGGGTCGACCTTGAGCGGCTGCATCACAACGAAGTCATTCTATAGGGGATTAGTGGAGGGCAGGTACGACGACGATCTCGGGGCGAACCTGGGCGTCGACGAGGAATACCTGACCCGCCTGTTCAGGACGACTTTCGGGCCGGGACCTATGGACAACTTCCAGAGATCCCTGGCCTGGCAGTGTTACCGAGAGGCGCTACCCGTTCGGGATAAGCTCTATAGACACGGCTCGCGAAATGCGGGGCCGACCTGCCCGAGATGCAGTCAGAGCGATGAAACCGTTCTGCACGCACTCGTGCAGTGTCCAACCATTTCGGAGCTGTGGGCTTATGTCGAACGACTGCTGTCACGTGTGGGACGAGTCGGTTTATCAACCAAGTCTATCGTCAATATCATCACGCCTCCTTCCTTTAAACGGGAAGGAAGAGCTGTATTTATCGTACTTGTGGCTATGGCGAAAGAATGCATCTGGTGGACGCGTCTGAAAGGATTAGAGACAAATACTTTCCTCTCTGGTCAATCTCTCATCAACTTTTTCAAGTATCACTTGAAAAGGAAGGTGAGAGTAGAGAGGCAAGTGTTGTCTAGCAAATGTTTCGAAAAAAGATGGATACATGGAGCAAGAATGGCACGTATAAATGACGAAGCCACCTTGACCATGATTCTATAAAACGTTTTAAAATTTTGTAAACAGAGAGTTACTTACGTTTCTTGCATAAATAAAAGAAATTTTATTTAACAGACTGTGACACTAAGGACCGAGGTTACCGTGGTCTTTTCGTAGGTTATTCTTTCCACGGATAACTTCCCCATTTATTGGGAATTTTCTGTATTATTTCGTATATTTTGTAAATACCCCAAACGTTTTGCGATGTATTTTTTTTCATCGTTGTCCCCACTTTTGTTTTTTTTTTCTGCTTTGTTTTCGCCCCCCTCGAAAAGAAAAAACTCTATATTTGTTTTTTGTCCCCTCTGTGTTGAGCCCTGTGTGGCTAATAAAGAAACCTATCTATCTATCTATCTATCTATCTATCTATCTATCTATCTATCTATCTATCTATCTATCTATCTATGTTCATACATATACACAAGTAGACAGCATATATATTATCGAGTTATACAGACCTACATGCATACATTCATACATATATATATATGTACATACACCCCATATATACATATGTGCACACACACATACACACGTTGTTTTTAAAAGTAAACATTTAACACTCAGTACTGTTGTCGCGACGTATGTGTATGCGTAGAGGTATGCATACGAAAGCGCGTAGAAACGTCGAGAAATCACTACTTTAAAAGATTAAGAAAGAATCACAATACAGAAAGAACAGATAAAACATAAGTGGGATACTACGAGAAAGATGTAGAAAGACGGTTTAGTGAGAGTGGAGATAGAGAAAGAGAGGACAGAAAGAGGGGAAAATGTGTGGTTGAAAGAGGTGAGAATGTGTGGTTGAGAGAGGAAGAGAGAGAGAGAGAGAGAGAGAGAGAGAGAGAGAGAGAGAGAGAGAGAGAGAGAGAGAGAGATAGAGAGAGATAGATAGAGAGAGAGAGATAGAGAGAGAGAGATAGAGAGAGAGAGATAGGTGGGGTAAGAGTTGGTGAAAAGAAAGTAAAATGATGAATGAAAGAAATATGCAAAAGCATAAACGAAAAGAAAATGCAAAGAAGCAAGAGATGATGTAATAAAAATAAAGATATTGAAAAGGAGACAAAAAACATTCGATGATAATCACTAAGTAAAACGAGGCAGACGACATTGCAAAGAAATATACAAATGTGTGCGCATACTTACACACATGCATACGATGACTCACGCATACCCAGTTATGCATGCTTTTACACATTCACACATGCATACATACATACATACATGCATACATACATACATATATATGCTTATGCACATTTATCTATGTATGTATATATGTACGTATGTATGTATGCATGTGTGAATGTGTAAAAGTATGCATAACTGCGTATGCGTGAGTCATCGTATGTATGTGTGTAAGTATGCGCACACATTTGTATAAATGTATATAAGCATATATATGTATGTATGTGTGTATGTATATATATATATATTTATATATATATATCTTTACAGCTAATAGATAACCGTAGCAGTGTGGTTAAGAAATTCGCCTTGCAACCACATGATTTTGGGCTCAGACTCTGCGCGCCGTACCCTGGGCAAGTGTCTTCTGCTATTGCCCCGAGTTGACCAATGCTCTGTGAGTGAATCTGGTAGACGGAAACTGTATGAATCCCGCCGTATCCATATATGCATGTGTGTGTGTGTGTGTGTGTGTGTGTGTGTGTGTGTGTGTGTGTGTGATATGCTGGTCTTAGTATTGATTTTTAAAAAAGTAAAAAAAAAACAACAAAAAACTATTTGGGTGGATTTGGTCTATTAAACCCTTTAAGAGCCCCGGTCGATTAAACCCTTTAGAGCGCCAGTATGGTCGCAGTTCAATGACCGAAGCATGTAAAGGAATATATGTATATGCACACACACACACACACACACACACACACACACACACACACACACACACACACACACACACACACACATACTCACACTAGCATGCATCAACATACACGTATCTTTCTGATCTCTGATCCCCTTTCTCTCTCTGTAAATGAATATATATATATATATATTTATTTATATTTATTTATTTATATATATAAATAGTCAATCCAAACATGAACAACCAAGAAAAAACAACAACGCGAGGACGTGGAATAAGTACAGTGTTATTGGACGCTCAGGAAAGGAAAGAAAAGAAAGATTTCACGTTTCGAGCGGAGCTCTTCATCAGAAATATAGAAGAAGTCCAAAGAAGGGAAGACGGAGAAAGAAAATCGCCACACACACACACACACACATATATATATACATACACACACATATATATATATACATACATACACACATACACACACAACGCACACATATATGTTTACACGCAAATAGACATATACAAACTCGGATACATATACATATGCAGAAAAGGAAACATGAACCACTCACACCCACCTACACCTATGCAGAATCTGGAATCAACTGACTCCATCCGTGTCTTCTCCTCAAGTTCTTTAAGCAGGATTAGGTTTTGCTTGTACGGGCGAATCATTTCGACTCGACAAACACGACAAAAGATCGAGAAACGAAGTGTAATGTAAGAGGACAGATCAAGTTTATCGCATCGGCGACGTGTCTAATTCACATACATACATATCATACATACAAATAAAAATACAAACGTACATACGTATATGCAGATACGTTGGCACATACACACATAAACGCTTTTAAGATACAACCATTCTAAAAGAAAGCTGAGCTTAAAGATTATAGATTGACATTGCATCATTTTGTATGATTTTGAAGATTTCTATCTTGTCATCCACTCCTCCTCGCCTCTGCTGCTGCTGTTGCTCCTCCTTCTTCCATCTCCCTCCTTCTCCTCCTACGTCACCAACTCTCCTCTCTCCCTCCTTCTCTTCACATCAAGCACAACATGGAGGTTATTTCAAGTAATGTTTGTTTCACTATTTGTCTCCTTCATTTTGGATTTGCCTCTCAATTTGTTCATACAAGATAGATAGATAGATAGATAGATAGATAGATAGATAGATAAATAGATAGATAGATAGATAAATAGACAGATAGATACATAGATAGATAAACAAATAAATCCTCCGTCAATTCACTGAACATATAAAATTAACGTGTAACAGGCTGAGTATTCCAGCGATACGTGCACTGTTAACGAAAGCTGCCGACAGAATCATTGTGACACAGTGTGGGACAAACTGGGCCTTTGAATTACTGGCGTAGTCCATCCAAAAGGTCTCCATTCTACAGTCTCCATTCTACCCAGTTTCATTCACAAAGATTGGATCGATCCGAGCTCATTGTTGAAGACACTTGCCAAAGAGTCCACGCCATTGGGTCGAACTCCGGATTCTCTGGTTGCAAAGTGTACGTCTTCACCCTTCGGCTATGCTTGCTCACAACTGAGTTTACATGCAGGGACTAATTTTCGATAGAGGTAGTCGAATAGTCGAATATACTGGACGTCTATATTGGACCGTTGAAATGTGGTTAGAATCCGGTTCCCTGAGCTGTGCAGTGTGTCCCTAATTAAATACATATTAGCTCTCAAGGGCTGTTGTAGGCCTTTAGCGGAGTTTATTTTGTTGGAAGTATTTTCAGCAGAAATCTAGCTCCCTTCCGCTTCTCATGCCTTTGCTCCAGGCATTGACTGAGAGATGATCTGGCAGGGCATCAGCTGCATCAGGTTGTGAATCGTATGAATCTTTGCAATGACTTTCCTCTCCGACTAATTTATTTTAAAAAATGACTCAGTCTTATTACTTTCATAAATCTGAACGGAATGTTGGCAGGGAAAATCTTATTTATTCTACATTGACCAAGATTTACGCACATCAGCAAATGTACCGTATGCTATCTTAATAAGAATAAATTCGTTCTTATCAGGGTATGATAAACAAATTTGGAGTTCGAAGTTGACGACGCGAAGAACGGAGAAAGCCATGCGTTCCACGATCCAATAACGTCATTAACAGCGCAATATATGTCGTCTTGATGATTTTGTACCACAATATCTGGTCTATTGCAAGGCAGCGAGCTGGCAGAAACGTTAGCATGCCGGGTGAAATGCTTAGCGGTATTTTGTCTGTCTTTACGGTCTGAGTTCAAATTCCGCCGAGGTCGACTTTGCGTTTCATCCTTGCGGAGTCAATGAATTAAGTACCAATTGCGTACTGGGGTCGATGTAATCGACTGACCCCCTCCCAAAATTTCAGGCCTTATGCCTAGAGTAGAAAAGAATATATGTCATTATTTGCTTCCGGGACAGTTTCCGCACCGGAAGGGCTTTTCATGTTCAAATGCATTCGAACTTATTAAATACAACTTTACACAATTATATTTTATTCAACGGTATTCGTGCGACATTATTAAATTCTGACTTCACCAAACATTACATACACCAGCAAGCGTACCATATGTTGTTTTAATAAGAATAAATTCGTTCTTGTCAGGCAGAGACAAATCTGTTGTTTGTAGTTGACGAACTGAAAGAGCCCCACTCACCCCCCCCCCCCAAAAAAAATGAAAAAAAAAAATAAAAGAATGTGTCTTACGATCCAATGACGTCATTCATAGCCAAAACATTCAACCATGTCTAGAAAGAGAAGTTTCTTCTAGAACTATTTCTGCACCGAATGGACTTCTCACGTCTAAAAACACTTGAATGTGTTAAATATGATTTTGCACAAGTATATGTCATTCAACGCTGCTTCACGTGACATGATATATGTACATATATGTACATACATACATACATACATACATACATACACACACTCACATACACATATAGGAAAGGGGATTTGAAAATGCAGAGGTCTTTTAAAGATGTTTATTGACTTGACCGGTTTCACTTTTTTAAAAATGAGATTTTCAAAAGTAAAATGTAAGGCCTTGTGTAGCCTTTGTTGTGTTAAAAAATGGTTATCATAGTTGTATTAAAATACAGTTATACAGTCTTTGATAATGATAAGAAAATGTTAACAAATAAAATCTTTGACAATGATAAAAAATTGTTAAGAGGGGCTTTTTGTTTAAACAGTTTACATAAAAGTGTTCAAAATACTACCTATTTTGAATACTTTTATGTAAGTGTGGTCTATATATATGTATATGTGTGCGTGTGTAAATATATATATATATATATATATATATATATACATATACATATACATATATATATTACACGCACACACACACATATAAATACATATGCATATATTGGTACAAGACGTCACCAACGGTAAACAACATGAAATACGAAAACAAATGAGTTCAATACGCAAACAACGAAAGGAAAAAATGTAAAACAGGACAAGCAACACAAAGAATGGCCCTTCATCAGTTGTCGGCTGTCTATCTACTCCTCATTTCGAGCATTCAACGACAATATGTCTTCGAAGACAGTTGCACTCATAAGTATCAAAATAAAATTTTAGATTTACGGAGGGTCAAAGTTGGGAAAAAACAGGACAGCGGAGACATAGAAAGAAACCGAAGGAAAACAAAAATGGAGGGTCGCTAGATCAGAACGAGGGTAAAATAGCGAACTCTGGAGAAATATTTTCGAATTTCATGTTGTTTACTGTTGGTGACGTCCTGTACCCATATATGCATATGTATGTCTATATATATATATATATACATATTATCATATTATTATGTGTGTGTGAGTGTGTGTGTTTGTTTGTGTGTGTGTGTGTGTGTGTGTGTGTGTGTATGTGTGTGTCTATGTATGTAAATAGCATATGTTACCTAATATATGATTGTTGAATAGCGATGCTCCAATTGCAGACGGCGTCCAACGCAGGATAATTAGCTTCAATGAAGGTAGACAGGCTTCTCGGAAGTCTTGGCTGACAACCTGTCTAGTGATGATGGTGCGAGGTAACTACTGGTTGCTCGTAAAACATCTTATTTATGAGAGAAATGTCTATAATAGAAAGCAATCTTAACGACGTTCATTAGACTGGAGCTTTGAGTGAATGCGTTGCGTCCGGCAGGTGTCCTGTGGAACAACAGTACTTGCTAAGTCGTAATCAAACTACTGCTGACCCACAACGTCGAAGGAGATTTATATAGATAAAAGAGAGCAACAAATTGTTGTTTGACTGTTGTATTTGGAGGGAGCTAGAGAAACGGGGCTATAGGAAATGGTTGCTAGAGCTCTGGAAAAACTATAATTAACATAATGAGCTTAAGGGGACTGATCCAGATGAGATATTTGTTGAGCCAGAGAATCTACAGATCTTGGACTTGAAGGAAGAAAATGTACCATCTGTAGAAGACCTTAGTCTAACTTCAAACTAGAGAATCACATGAAAAAATTAACCTACTACTATCTACTCTCCGAGAAAGAATTCTGTAAGTGATGCTTCAGGAGAAGAAAAGGTTACCATCATTGAAGTCATATGATAGGGCAAAGCTAAGGTCAAAACTCTGGAAAAAGAACGAAGTTGTTATGAGAATTCCAATTAAGGACATCATAGACTTAAATTCCTTGATGTGTGCCATTACAGAGAAAATGGGAATGTTTAGAGAAAAGAAAGAACAAAGAACCATTCTGGGAAAGGAGAATAAAAGAAAGCTTTGATGGATGGTAGAGGGACTTATGTAAAATCAAGGAAGTAAGGAGAGGAAATATGAGGCTCAATGAAAATGAACAAAACTACAGGAATAAGAATTACCACCTGGTAGATAATGCTACTTTCTTTGTCTCGGATATGTTAAAGAAGAAGATCAAAGCGAGTGGAGTTAAGGTAAAACATTACGAGGGAAGATGTCTACAGTCCAAACAAATTCAGCTGTTCAGAACAAATCAGAAACTGTTCTACGAGACACTGGATGGTGGAGATAGGGAAAAGAAGAGGTTGAGTTACCTGATCCCACAGAAGCCACTTCATTTTGGAGCAAGATCTGGTCAGAAGATATCAGATACAACAACAGGACTCTCAGGCTTCATGAAGTGGAAAAAGAATTCAGTGGAGAAAGAATGGTTCGTTGTTCTTTCTTTTCTCTAAACATTCCCATTTTCTCTGTTATGAGATAAACAGTGGCATACATCAAGGAATTTAAGTCTATGATGTCCTTAATTGGAATTCTCATAACAACTTCGTTCTTTTTCCAGAATTTTTACCTTAGCTTTGCCCTATCACATGACTTCAATGATGGTAACCTTTTCTTCTCCCTGAAGCATCAAGAAGTCATTAACATCAGGTTGTAAGATATGCAAGTAAGAGTTGGTAAGATGAAAAAAAATTAAGGCAGCTGGCCCGAACCTAGTTCAGGGTTTTTAGTTCAAGGGTTTGACGAATTTACATTCTAAACTACAAAAACTTCTGCAAGGCTGTGTACACCAAGGAATAGTACCCAAATAGCTGGCCAAAGGAAGAACTGTGTTGATGCAGAAGGATAGCCAAGGGTGCCGTGGCCAGTAACTATCGCCCTATTGCTTGTTTACCTATAATGGGGAAGCTTCTAACTGGAATAACGGGAAAGACATTGTACGACCATCTTGAATGAAATAAACTGGTAACCGATGAACAAAAAGGCTCAGTTGCTGATAGATAAAGCAATTTTGAGGAATTGTTGGAGAAGGTCGACAAGTGTATCAATGGCTTGGATTGACTGTAGGAAGGATTATTATTTTTAAAAAATTGTTTCAGTCATTTGACCGCGGCCATCCTGGAGTACCGCCTTGGAGGGTTTTAGTCGAACAAATCGACTCCAGGACTTATTTTTTAAAGCTTAGTGCTTATCCTATCGATCTCTTTTGTCGAACCGCTATGTTACAGGGACGTAAACACACCAACACCGGTTGTCAAGTGGTAATGAGGGAACAAACATAGACACAAAAGGCACACACACACACACACACACACACGACGGGTTATTTTCAGTTTCCGTCTACCAAATCCACTCACAAGGCTTTGGTCAACCCAAGGCTATAATAGAAGACACTTGACCAAGGTGCCACACAGTGGGACTGAACTCGGAACCATATGGTTGGGAAACAAGCTTCTTGCCACACAGCCACGCCTACTCATATATCCACTCCCGGATTCTAAAATATTTAGTGATGATCAGGGAAGTTAAAAATATGATATATTTATTCAAAAACAGTATGAGGAACTGGAAGACAGCTTTAACAGCAGGTGGAAGGGTAACTGGACAAATTGACATCAAGAGAGGAATCCTTCAAGAAGATTCGGTGTCAACGCTGCTGTTTATTTTTAGTATATTACTACTATTCATGGCTTTGCGGAAGATGGGAGTTGGTTACAAATTTCAGAACATAAGACTAATTAATCAGCTGCTGTTTATGGACCATTTGAAGCTTTACGGAACTAGCAAAAGTCAACTGAATTCCCTTATTCCGACCGTAAGAATTTTCTCACATGATATCTAGATAGCATTTGGTCTAGATAAATGCGCTGTTATTGAATTGAGGAGAGGGTGAAGAGTAACCAACAGTGGAGTACAACTTCTAGATGATGAGTGTGTAAGAGTAGTGAATGGAACGGACTACAAATATCTTGGTGCTTAACAATTAAACCAGATGATGAACACCAAAATGAAGGAAAAGGTTTCTTCTGAATATACCAGAAAATTGAAAAAGTCACGTAGATCCAAGCTGAATGGAGGAAACCTGATTAGAGGTGTCAACGCTTGAGCTGTGAGTGTGGTATGCTACTGCACAGTAATTGTGGAATGGACAAAAGGGGAACTGGTCAGTATGGACAGAAAAAATAAGAAGATAATAACTATGCAAGGGTGCCTTTGTACTAGAAGTAACGTAGCAAGGCTTTACTCACCTAGGAAGGAAGGCGGAAAATGACTGGTTGGAATAGAGGATAGTGAAGGAGATCAAATCCATGCATGCCTATCTGAGAAATAACGATGAAAGAATGTTACAGGCTGCAGTGAATGAGAAGTGATTAGTGATAATGGTAGACCCCCCAGGAGTACAAAATGCGGACTAATAAAGAAAAGAACATCAACTGGAAAGAATGTCATACACAAGAGTTTTCCCAACAAAAATCGTATGAAATTGATGAAGAATCCTGGGGATGATTCAGACATGGAGTTTTAAGGAATAAGACAGAAGGACTGATCCTTGTTACTCAAGAACAAATTTTACGAACAAACTCAAGTGTAGCATTGCCAAGACTGCAGTATCACTTTTGTGTAGAGTATGTGAATATCATCTGAGATAATTAGCCATATAATTAGTGGACGCTCAAAACTGATTCAAAAGGAATACAAGAACACCATAACAAAGTGGCAGTGCAAGTACAATGGGAGTTGTGTAGCTAGAATGTTCCAGCAAATGGTATGAGCACCAACTTTTGCTAGTAGCAGGCGAAACTAACATGGGATTTGCCCATCTAAACAGGTAAGGAACTGCAACATAACTGACGAGATATCATGACTGACGAGATATCATAACTGACGAGATATCATGGAATGGCCCTTCATCGACGTAGCTATACCTGCAGACCAGAATATTGTGAAGACAGAAATAGAAAGTCGAGAAAGGGAGTAACTACTGTGATCGATGCACTTAGGACCATCTCAAAGAAAGCAATGTTTTGGCATGAAAAGCTGCAAATATCAAACTTTACAAGAAGTACATAGTTGGCAGCAATACTTGGAACAACACATGCGCTGAGAAAAGTGTTTCGTCTGTAAGCTGCGGGAAGGAACTGAGACGTGACGTAGATAATAAACCAGAAATCATCATAATAATAATGATTTCAAATTTTGGCTCAAGGCCAGCAATTTCTGGGGATGAGATAAGTCGATTACATTGAATCCAGTGATCAACTAGTACTTATTTTTATCAACTTCGAAAGGGATAAAAGACAAAGTTGACCTCGACCGAATTTGAACTCAGAACGTAAAGACGGACGAAATTTCTCTAAGCATTTTGCCCGGCACTGTAACGATTCTGCCAGCTCGCCGCCTTAGTAGTAGTAGTAGTAGTAGTAGTAGTAGTAGTAGTAGTAGTAGTAGTAGTAGTAATAATAATAATGATGATGATGATGATGATGATGATGATGATGATAGACACAACTCACTACAGAACAAATGATAATATAACAAGGAACAAGAAGCAAGAAAGGAGGAGTCTATACTTCCCCAGTCCCCATAAAAATAAGAACACAATGTTACACAGAACTCAAGAACACGGAGGTGCACCAGGTGGTGCAACAGAAACTCGCATGAAACTACTGAAGGAAAAAAAGAATCCTGTTTAGCAGCGGAAAAAAGAGAATATGATTACGATATACATAGTTTTCTTCAGGTAAGAAAAACGCTTCGCAGACTGTGTTGATTAGGACTTTACTTCTTATTCCACAGTAATTGCTGAGACTGTTTGCATCAGTACTGAGAAAATTAAAACCAATCAAATGAAAGATGACGAAAACTAGGCCAAGTCAAACTCCTTTATGAACAGGAAATGAAAAATCCCAGTTGTCAGAGAATAAACTGTTGGTATTGGATTAAAGTAGAAAGACAAATATTTAATTATTTACAGTTAGAGCTTATCAAAAATAAAACAGAAAAAAAAATAGAAGAAAACAAGAATAGAACAGAATGATTTATCAAACTGGTTAGTCTAGCAGAAAGTGGCATAAACCATATTGTAAAATAGGTTAAAATATAATAAAAAGTAGAAACGAATTCAAGTGAAGAACAAAACGTTATCAATCACGTGTTCAGTATACTGGTTTCAAATTTTGACACAAAGCCAGCAATTTTGAGGGAAGGGGCCAGTCGATTACATCGACCTTACTGTTCAGCTGGTATTTATTTTATCGATCCTTAAAGGATGAAAGGCAAAGTCAGCCATGGCAGAATTTGAACTTATATGCCACTAAGCATTTTGTCTAGTGTACTAACAACTCTGTTAGCTCACCGTCTTCAAAATGTTTGACATATTGATATTAATATATTTTCAATAAAATGGAGGCACAATGGCCCAGTGGTTAGGGCAGCGGACTCGCGATCATAGGATTGCGGTTTTGATTCCCAGACCGGGCGTTGTGAGTGTTTATTGAGCGAAAACACCTAATGCTCCACAAGGTTCTGACAGGGGATGGTGGCGAACCCTGCTGTACTCTTTCACCACAACTTTCTCTCATTCTTACTTCCTGTTTCTGTTGTGCCTGTAATTCAAAGGGTTATCCTTGTCCCACTATGTCACGCTGAATATCTTCGAGAACTACGTTAAGGCTACACGTGTCTGTGGAGTGCACGTTAATTTCACGAGCAGGCTGTTCGTTGATCGGATCAACTGGAACCCTCGACGTCGTAAGCGACGGAGTGCCAACAACAACATTATCACTAATGACAGGATTTCGAAGCTTTGACGTTTAAAAGTTTCATTCGTATTTCCAGTTCATTTTGAATCCACATATTGATATCATTCCGTAGCTTGAAAAGTGAGGTAGGGAAAAAATTTTGTCTTTTTTTTCCACTTTT
The DNA here is from genome assembly GCF_046866305.1 of Octopus bimaculoides. NCBI lineage: Eukaryota > Metazoa > Mollusca > Cephalopoda > Octopoda > Octopodidae > Octopus > Octopus bimaculoides. The sequence goes on along the minus strand of NC_142929.1, from coordinate 65,024,775 downwards.
AATCTAACAAATTTGGTTTAGTTTCACGGTTTCTTTTTTTCATTTGGAGCGCAAAGCCTCTAGGGAGGAAAGGCATGAACGTCACATGTTCCCAGTACTCTATTTTTAAAAATAAAGAACCTTTGTATTTAGTAAAAAAAAAGAAACCAAACAAAACCAAACCAAAACAACCCAGTATAATTTATGAAAGGCAGATCGAGGTATTGAAAGATGCAGACTCACTACAGTGGCGTAGCATGAGCTGTAGCCATATTGGCCACCCATCTTCAAGCACGTTATACTTTTGTCTACAGCAAAAATACACGTATATAAAGTGGTTGTCCTGTGCGGTCTGCACACCCTGCATACCAACGTCACTGGCTCCCTGTCAGCTGTTTTACCTGTCAGGTATCGATCCCTGTTCGTAGCTATTGAGCATTCATGAACATAGGTAACATAGCAAGGATTTGAGCATTTCATCTCTTCTATATAAGATACCTTTTCTCTACTATGCACGTAATTAATATAATCCGGTTGTCTTGCCCACAAGTCAACTGTTATGAAGTTGATATATGACCAAAAGCATTCCAACTGCGACCATCCAGTTTCTTTGGGGTCTTTAGGTCTCCTATATATTCTAGATGTCAAGCGCCGAGTTTTGCTCTACACTTGACTCAAGATTGTTGCTCTGACAACGAGACAAAATGTGAAAAAAAACAAAAAAAAAACAAAACAAAGAAAACAAGCAAGAAAAGTAAAATTAAAGAAGACCTCCCCCACAAAAACAAAACAAAACAAACAAAAGGTGCCTGACAAAGTGCGACCAAATCTGCAAATGCCGCAGTTTCAGCGCATGTCTGTGCTTCATTAACTGTCGCGATTACCCATCTTCATGTGGCTATTAGCCATCGACTAATTAGAAGAAGGTTGTAACCGATTCAATCAACCCCCGTAAAGTAACTGGAACGTATTTGATCGAACTCAGAAGGCTGAAATACAATCTTGGCCATCAACTATACTTGAATTCAGAAATATAAAAACAACTAAATACTACAGACCATTTTCACAGTCACTCTATAGTGTCTGGCAATATCGACTTCTAATAACAGTCAAAACAAACACACAAAGCTTCTTCCAGTATAATACAATTTTCATACAAACTTGAAATTTAAAGTTTTTACTAACAACTAATTCACTTTTATTATACTTTTTCTGTGTCAAAATTGATATGCTCAAATCAGCTGAATGGCACTTCAACGAATTAGCTTCTGTCCTGTCAAAGTTTCTCCTGAAATTTTATATTGGATATGAAAATGAGACAATTTAATTATACTAATAAAAACACAGTTTCATGGAGAACAGGAATCCTTATTGAATGTCTTGTTCGTGTATAAATTTATTCGAATAATTTTATATGCTTTAAAAAATAATTATTACTAAGAAGTGAGTTATATCAGCAACATCCTCGTGTGTGTGTTTGTGTATATGTATGTATGTATATATACACACATACATGTGCATATATGTACACATACTCAATAAAATATGCTTACACACATTCAAGCTGCTCACACGCTTACAGACTTTTTTTTGGTAAAAACAAACTCCCGTTTTTAATGCCGAACATTTTAAAGGGCAATTCGGTTAATTTTTTGTTTTTATAGATTGTTCTACAATTAATTTTATAAAAGATGACAACAATCAGGCAAATAATGACAAGGCTAATCTGTTTACAATTTTATATTTTTATTTCTTTATATTTGTTTACATATGTTTCAGTCTTAGAGATGTTCAGTGTTACTTATATTTAGAAGAGAATTATGATACCCACATGCACATACATAAATTGTATACTTGCACATAGCAAAGGGTTATACACATTTAGCTTCGATTAACCTGATTTCTATTACTGATACACACACGCACGCATGCACGCACGCATGCACGCACGCAAACACATGTACACACACACACACACACACACACACACACACACACACACACACACACACACACACACACACACACACACACACACATGCATGTATATTTTAATGGCGTTTTTAATGTAAGTTGCACTGAAGACGTGCCTATTCTAGAAAAATCGTTAAAAGAAATTAACTATTGTTTCCCTCTCAGATATGTGCCTTAAAGAAACGTGGATCCATGGGCAATAAAAGAATTCTACCTTCAACAAGAATGATGTTTTACGCACGAAATTAATTGATGCGCATCTTTTATCACAAAATGAGTAAATTGTGACAGAAGTTGGAACCAAAGCTCAAATACAGGTGATCTTAAACAACATCAACAACAGCAGCTGTAGCTGCAGCATATCTTGAGGAAGGGTCTCCCCGCACATTATATTTGCTTTCACAGTAAGTTTTTTGTGTTTAGCAGTGAGGAGTCTTTTCAGCCTTTTTGTACTGACTCCGACAGTTCACCACTTCTCGCTGTTCATATTATTTTCACTGAATTTCCAATACTTCCAAGTGCTGCAACCTTTGATGCGACTGGTGGTAGTATTGGAGCAGTTTTCTCTGTTGGTGGTATTGTTGCTATTCATCTTTCTACCTCTTTCTTTCTTCACCTTTGCCACAAGTGTTACAGCTAAGTTTTCTAAACTGCCTCGACTAGCTTATTGTTTTTGCTTCGGCATCCAAGATGGAGTCACAGCTTCAGAATAACCTTTTTAGTTTTCGGTACCGATTAGGACTTGTAACTCTTGTTGATCCTTCCAATTACATGTATTTTTAGTAATTACTACTCTTAAAATCTTCCAATACTGTGCTACAAAATGGTCATTGTTATTGTCAATGATTCTGACTGTCACTCTGGTATTACACTGCTCATATATTTTGGTGTGAGCCTATGAGTACGAGTCTCTGTGAGTTGCACTATCTCTGCATATATCCTCACTTCGCCTTCAGTTTGAAGATCAAATAGGCACTTTCATATGTCTTGTTCCGATCAATGGACAGGGCACTGTCCTTTATGTCTTCCAGAAATTCCTTCAGTTGCTTTTTCTAGTGCACCCTAAACGCAT
>NC_142929.1:64974250-65016750 GCF_046866305.1 Octopus bimaculoides | reverse complement strand
AGTCCATAAGTGAATATAGTAAAACAACAATATAGCAAAACTCAACTCTTCCTACTGGTAAATGTAATTCATTAATTCCCACCAGAGCATCTATTTTCAAATTCACTCAAGTGAAGATTCATGAACATTTTCCCTTGACAGTCTCAACACTTTTCCAATTTCCATTATCGTTTTTTTTTAAATGTATCATGGATTAGTCTACTGATTACAGAATAAACTATAACAGAGTCTTTGTTCAATCCATGTGAAAATTGTTAATTTACTTTATAATTTATGTATCATATCTATATGTATATATAATATCAATATACGCAATACATATGCTAGCAGAAAACCGTCCACCGGGCGGTTTTCTGCTAGTATATATATTAAAAGAAAAATTAATTTGAAGTAATGTGGCGTGGGTTCTTTTCTGTAATTATTTATGACGTCAGTGCTAGGCAGCATAACAGCAAGATGAATTGCATTCGTTAGACATTTTATACCTGTACGTAAATAAATAAAGAACCGAAGGTCCATTACTTGAGAGTTAATCTTGTCCATCATTATTACTCTGTACGTACCCCAAATGCTTTCATATGTGTATAAATATCAAGCTAAGTAAAAAGTAAGCAACGTTCTGAAACATGAAATTCATCACATGTTGTGTTCTTGGGCAAGACACTTTATTTCACGTTGTTCCAGTTCACTCAGCTGTAGAAATGAGTTGCGATGTCACAGGTGCCACGCTGTATCGGCCTTTGCCTTTCCCTTGGATAACACTGGTGGCGTGGAGAGGGGAGGCTGGTATGCATGGGCGACTGCTGGTCTTCCATAAACAACCTCGTCCGGACTTGTGCCTGGCAGGGTAACTTTCTAGGTGAAATCCCATGGTCAGTCATGACCGAAGGAGGTCCCAGCAGGGTAATTCCCACGCAATAACCAACACTTGTGCATTAATTAGGTATTCTACCAGCAGCATAATGGATAGATACTATCCCTTAGTTGGTTGGATTCACAACCTCTAACTTACTTTCTTTATATATATATATATATATATATATATATATATATATATATATATATATATATATATATACATACAGACATACATCGATCATTTAACCGATAAAAAGCACGGTCTAAAAATTTTCTGACCAGTTGTATTTTAGGTAGTTGAGTGGTATATCCTTAGTTATAGCCGATCAGGAAGTTACCTGCACTTAGCTATATTGGTGACTTATCAGACATGCACCACTGCTGACCAGTACTGCATTTTTACCTCCATTACTAAAGAGATTATGTTTCTTCAGTCAGCAGGTCCGATGAGTCGCCTATATTGCCAAGTGCAATAGTAGACGTGAAACCAATGGCAATTTTCTAGCCGGCCGTAACCAACGATATACTACCCAACTATGTCATCTATCTATCTATCTATCTATCTATCTATCTATCTATCTATCTATCTATCTATCTATCTACCTATCTATCTATCTATCTATCTATCTATATATATATATGCACACACACGCATGTGTGTGCGTGTGTGTAGGTATAAGTATATATATATATATATATATATATATATATATATATATATATATATATATATATATATATATATATTATCTCCCCTTCTTTCAACCTCTCTTGTCAAACCAGTCGCCATGTTTGACTGCTAAATGGACAGGTTTTTTTTTTAATTCTCTCTCTGTATATTTTCTGTAATTCCTTTCTGTTGAAGAGCGTAGGCTCGAAACCTAGAAGACTTCTTCACTTTCCCGAGCGTCAGAGTAATACACCTGCTTGTTGTTCATACACCTGTCTTCATCTTTTGTTTGTAAATTTCAACTATATATATATATATATATATATATATATATATATATATATATATATATATATATATATATATATATATATATATATATATATATATATATATATATATATATATATATATATATATATATATATATATATATATATATACATATATATATATACATATATATATATATATATATATATATATATATATATATATATATATATATATATATATATATATATATATATATATATATATATATATATATATATATATATATATATATATATATATATATATATATATATATATATAGGAGTAGATGTGCGGTAAGAAGCTTGCTTCCCAAACACATGGTTTCGGGTTCAGTCCCACTGCGTGGCACCTTGGGCAAGTATCTTCTACTATAGCTTCGGGCCGACCAAATCCTTGTGAGTGGATTTGGTAGACGAAAACTGAAAGAAACCCGTCGTATATATATATATATATATATATATATATATATATATATATATATATATATTTATGTGGAGAATGGAGCAACAAATACAAGAAGCAATTCTGTTGGGATAGTTAGCCGTTGTTTTATTATGTGGAGGTTATGTAATGAGGCATTGTGGAGGTTGAGGTTATGTAGTGAGTCATTGTGAATGTTATGTAATAGTCATTTACGTACGTTTCAATCTAGCCAATGGTTTGGTAGATCTCATCAGAATGTTGAGGAGTATGCTAAGAGTTCGTGGTGCGAGGGATGTAGGAGAAGTGATTGGTGGGTATATTAATGTATATGGTGGTGTAATAATAGCGATAGGTAAAGAAAGCCTTACGTTTTAGTTGAAGTTGTGTTGGACTTCCTGTAAGGGGATGTAGGATGGGTGCTATTTAAGTTCATTATTCCGGTTTTAATCAAATGCATCTCCACGTGATTTTATGATTGAGGGATCCGTCGTATATTTATAGCACCGGCGGTGTTAGTACAGGGAAGCAACCTTAAATTTAGGTGAAAAGGGGGCTAACTCTGGTCTTATTCGTATCTACTTATAATTAATAATACTTAGAGGGAAAGTTCTTTTATGCATATTTAGTTTAGCTTCGGAGGTGTAGTGTGTTATATATTTAATTATACTTAGAGAATGAGTATTTAGTAGCGTGAAGACAGATTAGACTAGATTCATATCTCCTGTTTAATAAGTCGTTCTTAGCCGTTAGGATCTCAAGGCACTCGGTTAAACAGAACTGACAGCGTCTGTTAGTTGGGTTATAGGAATTAGCTACTTTTAGTATGTGCCACTTTAGTTTATATTCTATCTTATTGTCGTTTAGTTCCCAGATATACCTACTAAGCCCTGTTGAATTTGCCTTATTTCTGTTTTTAAAACTAGATAGGTGCTCATTATATCTAAGACGTATTTGGTTCTTAGTCGACCCAATGTAAGATTTAGTGTGGCTGTTTGTTTGTACGTCACATTGGTAAACTATATTATCTGTCTTGCATCTATTGGAGAAATTACATTTATTCCTGTCTCTACAGCCACATAGGTTGTAAGGGGTGTCTATGTCTGTGTGTTGTTGTGTGGTCCTATTGTTTTTTTTGGTGTGCGTCTCTCCTAGTAAGGGGTGTTGGATTAGGGCTGGAGTTAGTTCTATTATTTGGGGGGTTGTTGATTTGGTTGTTCGTGGTGTTTCTAGCTGTATAGAATGCGTCTAATTTCTTATTATTAATAGATGCTATTATGGTAGCTAAGTTACATGTCAGGCTGTGGCCTATTCTTATTTTGTTCTTAAATATTTCTGCGTATTTATTGTTCACATTGAGGTGTTTATCTATTATGTTCATTAGCGAGCGGACTATGTTAGATTTGAGGTTCATGTTATAGGGAATGATCAGCCAGGTCGTATCCTTATTGTTCTTGCTGCTATTATGGCCATATCTGGTATAGAACCTGCCATCATAATTGGGAAGGCTGGTGAATTTCTCTTTCCGGCTATCTAATTTATTTCTATAGTTAGGTTTATTTTTGATATGTCTTTTCATTTTTTTCCTTGTTAGTATTGTTAGGTATTTGTGGGCCCGATATATGGTTTCTTTTAGTCTGTTGGGTCTCCCTGTTATTTATGCTAAACTTATCGTTGTATTGCTTAATGTTGGTTCTGTTCAGGTGGTTATTGCATTTCTGCTTCGTCTCGTTGTTAGCCTTAATCGTCCTTTTAATATTATTGGTGTTGGTGTTTACATTGTTGTTGGTATTTTTGGTGTTATGTGGTTTGGCTTTGGGACGTATTGTATTTCTATTACATGTGTTATGTTTATCTTTGTCATTCATATCGTTAGTGTGGCTTCCAGCGGTGTTTGGTGTGTTAGTAGTGTGTGTGTTTCTAGCGTTTGGGTTCCTTGTAGTTGGGTCTTTTATATATATATATATATATATATATATATATATATGTGTGCATTTCTGTGTCTGCGTTTGTACTCCCACCATTACTTGACAACCGATGTTGGTGTATTTAAGTCCTCGCACCTTAGCGGTTCGGTAAAAGAGACCGATAGAATAAGTGCTAGGCTTACAAAGAATAAGTCCTAGAATCGATTTTTTCGACTAAAAGTGGTGCTCCAGCATGACTGAAACAAGTAAAAGAATAAAAGAATAAAAGATATATTTATATTCATATATATATAAAATCAAAACAGTGAGGTAAAAAATTGGATATTAATTAATATCAATTTAATACCTGGGAACTAGCACATTAAAAGAATCAGGAGATTCAGAAAAATTATTTGAGATCTCAAAGGATCTCCTTTATATATATATATATATATATATATATATATATGTGTGTGTGTGTGTGTGTGTGTGTGTGTGTGTGTGTGTGTGTGTGTGTGTGTATAATGATACGTAAAAGTAAGATCCAAGCATCTAATGTAGGCAGTTAGTAAGCTTCGACCAGTCCGTAGAAGGTATAAAAAACAGCTTTCAAGAGCAATAGTGGTTTATGTTGTGTTTCCCATATTGAAGTTCAATAAGCTGAAAAAAGTTAGTTCATAGTTCACGGTTAGCAACCAGGGTTGCTATGTATGCAAATAAAAATCCAAATTTAGGAAATGGAGCGGCTAAAATCCAGGCTACATATGTTTCCTATCTAGCAGAACCTCGGAAGTAGTAATTACTCAACCAATAGCTACTGATCAGCTTATATAAATGAAATTTAAATAGCTTATTTAAATGAAATTTACATTGTCGTCAAGGGATCCCATGTTAACTTGCAGGAGATTTGATCGAAAATGAGTGGAAAGTACAGATAGATTTTACCTGTTCCATACCCTGAATTTGGATATGTATGTATGTATGTATGTATGTATACATATGTGTGTATTCGATGAACATCTTTCTTGATTTAACACACATATGTAGGTGAGACATACATCGTTACTAAACATATGATTTTGCACACATCTTCATCATACCGCCACATGCATACACACACATCATACACTGACACTTTGACAGACATGCACATACATATATAGGCTTTTTCTGAATGTTTTTTCTTGCTCGTTACATCATGGAAGATTTTCATTGTGTGCACATGAAGGTCTTCAATAACATTTAATTTTCTCAGTCAATATAAAAAAAATGAAAAAAAAAAATGACAAAAAACAAATCGAAAGGTGAGAAACAAAAACGAAGCTTTAGTAATTGGACAGATAACGCATACACACACACACACACGCACACACACACACACACACACACATACACACACACACACACACACACACACCAAATCCGATAGCTCTTCAACAAATACACAAAATATGAAACAATAAAAAATGAAGTCACCAATTTTGTCTTAGCATCAATTGGAACATGTCTTCTTCATCTGACCAAGTTACGAGCCATTACTGCTAGTATAGCCATAGTCGGTATCATACATAACAAAACCTTTCATCACACACTAATTAACTACCATATCCCCAGAGGGTATGTTAAAACATTTAGTTTTTCGTCTAATATCTCCATTCTTAACATCATTATCTATTTATCTGTATTATCGCTCCTCTTAATTTTGCTCTATTACCTTAATTTCAAAGAATATCTTTCAATCATTTGATGAAGATACAAAAAGAAAAAAAAAGAAAAAAAAATCCTCAAAGCTAAGAATATAAAAAATATAATTTGATGATAATAAGACGACTGATACTGAAGAATAATAACCAAAATGTTATTGATTTCTAATACTGGTTACAATAATATTAACGACAGAAAATGTCGTATAAAAATAATTTGTACCATCACATACTTTATTTTTTGACGTTGCATCCTGGGGGTTTTCCAATAATTACTAATAATTTGTCCATTCTATACAAAAGTTCATTATAAAGTTACATTTCTATCAGGTTTCCATTGTGGCATCACGGCAACCAGTTCGTTTTTGTCTTGCATTTATGTGTTTGTTTTTTTCATTTTAGACTAGAGAGTTCGCAATTATTATATCGGTTACGATGTTTTACATTTCGTCTTTAATCTTTTACTTGTTTCAGCTATGAGTCTGCAGCTATGCTAGGGCACCGCCTCGGAGGGCTTAGTCGAACAAATTTACGCAAGTACTTATGTTTTAAAAGTATGGTAGTTATTCTATCGGTTGTGGGGGCATAAACAAATCAGTAATGGTTGAGCGGTGGTGGGAGGACAAACATAAATACATATACGACGGGCTTCCATACAGTTTCCAGCCACCAAATTCACTTAAGGCTTTAGTCGATCCGAGGTTATTGTAGAAGACACTTGGCATAGGTGCCGCGTAGTGGAACTAACCAACGGAACTATGCGGTTTCAAAGTACGTAATTACGAACCAGTTTCGCTTCTGGGGAATTTCATTGACATATAACGAGGCTATTTGCAGTAGACGTACTATGTATTAAATGATGGTTACTAGGAAACCATTACATTACATTACAATGAATGTCCTCAGGAAGAAGTTAAATAGGTTTATAATTATGTACCTTAAAATATTCAATTATGTAGTTTTGTAATTATGAACTTTGAAGTGTTTAATAAAGTAACTTGAAATGATTTGAATGTAAAATTGTACGTAGACTTGAAATGATTTGATTGTAGTGATGTGTTTTCGATATGATATGATATCTTGGAACATGTAATAATGTATTTTATTATAATTCTATTGTGATAATCCGTTTTTCAGTACATATACTATTTTGAAATGATTTGTCTGTAATGATATACTTTGAGATTAATTAATTGAAATGTAAAAGGAATGGGGCATTTTCTTATTTTTATTATGCTGCTTCCACACACACACACACGCATGCGCACATTCATATATATATATATATATATATATATATATATATATATATATATATATATATATACATACATGCAGACATGACAGAAGTAAACAGACATTGTTTTATGCTTATTTTAACTTGAAAAGGTTTATATTTTTTATTAATGGACATTTTTATGTTTCAGATTTTATAAGTGACTGCGTAATCATCCCACATACAAAATAAGCCCTGGAACTGTCCAAATTTCAAAGAAACCTTATTACGGGTTAATCTGAAGGTGGACTCAGTCAGCGTAAAATCGCAGAAGACCTTGCGATCCCGCTTTCTACAGTTAATAGGGTAACTGTGCAATTCACCAGAGAGGGGAAGGAATCTACTCCACCTTGCCCAGGTCGACCAGGGCCCTCTCAGAGGATCCTTTGCTTTGTTAAGTGAAGTGTAAAGGATAATTCTCATTGCAAGGCCTCTGACATAGCAGAACAAGTTGATGTCAGTCCCAAAACAGTTGTCAGGTATCTCCACAAACTTGGCTACGATGGCAGAGCAGCAAGAAGGAAGCCATTTCTTCAAACAGCCAATATCATTTGGAGAAAAGATTGGGCCAGTGAGATGATGAAGTGGCCGGTAGCTTTTTGTTTCGCTATCATGTCTTCTGATGAGTCCTGATTTGTTGTATTTTCTGGCAGTGGTCGAGTGTGGGTCTGGAGACTCTGTGATCAAGAATTTGACATGAAAAGCTGCTAACAGTGAAACAATGCAGCTATTCTGTGATGGTCTGGGGAGCAATTTGGAGCAATGGTCAATCAGAGCTGGTGGAGTGTGATGGAAACATAAACTCAGATAAATATGTGTCCATATTGCAGAAAGGACTCCTTCCAATCTTGTCCAATGGTAAAATGATTAAAGAAGACTCTTTATTTATGGAAGATAGGGCTCCTTGTCGCACGGCTAAATAGACCCAAGATTGGTTGGAAAAGAATGGCATTAAAAAACATTCATGGCCAAGCCAGTCACCAGATAGGAATCCTATTGAATACATCTGGGACATAATGGGCAGGACTCTTAGTAAAAAGAACAAGAAAGCATACACAAAGCCAGATCTTTCGAGATTACTGCATGAAACTTGGCAAGAAATTCCCCAGGAGAATATTCGTCATCTGATCAGTAGCATGCCTTATAGGATCCTTGCATTGAAAAATGCAAAAGGCATGTCTACTAAATTAATTAATAAATAATTTGAATATATAATTTCAGATTTAAATAAATTTTAATGATTGTAAGGATATCTATTTACTTCTGTCATGCCTATATATATATATATATATATATATATATATATATATATATATATATATACAACCAAAAATGGTAGTTCTAAAATCTCTCTAAGAGATCAACACGTTAGTTGTACTGACAAGATATATACGTAACCGCTTCAACATGGCTGTCCGTTCGAACGCACTCTCATGCGATTTTTTAATCCCAAGAGGTTGAAATATATATATATTGCGAGCAGAGGCGAGTTACTGCCATCTCTAGCAGTCGAGGTGTCCAGTACCGAAGAGTAGCAGAAATAGCCCGAAAGATGTCCTCTTGGAGTTAAAAAATCGCAATAGAGTCCGTTCGAATGGACAATCATTTTGAAGTGGCTACGAATATTACTTATATCCTATCTATCTATCTATCTATCTGATAGCTATGGCGAAAGAATGCGTGTGGTGGACGCGTTTGAAAGGTTTACAAACAAACACTTTCCTCTCTGGTCAGTCCCTCGTCAACTTTTTCAAGTGCCACTTGAAAAGGAGGATGAGGATAGAGAGGAAAGCGTTGTCGAATGAAAGCTTCAATAAAAAATGGGTAAATGTGGCAAGAATGGTGAGTATGAAAGACGACACCATTTTAAGCATAAATTTGTAACAAAAAGAGAAAACGAGAGAAAAGGTACTTACTTTTATGTACAGTTTGAACTGCCTGAGGTGACCTTGGTGCTTTTTTGTAGGTTTTTCTCTCCAAGGGTACACCTAAACTGTAAATAATATTTATTCCCATTTTTGGGAAGATTTATAATTTTTGTACACCACACACCCCAACGATTACAATCCCTATTGATTTGACTTTTCTTTGTGTGTCCCACCCAGCCCACCTCGAAAATGAAAACTCTACGCTTGTATTTCGTCCAATTGTTGGCCCTGTGTTCAGCCCTGTGTGGCTATAATAAAAACATATCTATCTATCTATCTATCTATCTATCTATCTATCTATCTATCTATCTATCTATCTATCTATCTATCTATCTACCGTGAGAGTCGCGTTGCTCTCGAGCAACTATGCCGTCCCGGGTCGACCTTGAGCGACTGCAACACAACCAAAACATTCTATAGGGGATTAGTGGAGGGGAGGTACGACCACGATCTCGGGGAAAACCTGGGCGTCGACGAGGAATATCTGATCCGCCTGTTCAAGACGACTTTCGGGCCGGGACCTATGGACAACTTCCAGAGATTCCTAGCATGACAGTGCTATCGGGAAGTGCTACCCGTTCGGGATAAGCTCTACAGGCATGGGTCGATGAAAGTTTCGTAAACAAAAAATGGTTTTATTGACATTTTCTAAAAAAGATCTATAAAAGACTAATCAACATTCGATGAGCAATTTAGCAGCTCACTAAAATATTCTTGTCACTGCTAAATGATCTAATTTGAATCTTAAATAAATAGGTTACTAGCCTTAGCTTTAATGGGAGCACCGAAAATTTAGTAACGAAACTATACTTAATTTTTGCGAGTGAAAGTCCTTAATATCCTTAATATGTTTTCTGAAGACCACATGCACATTACACCCACCGCGTATTTTTCATTTAACGCTGTTTGTGCAGATGTATGGATAATAAGCTATCTGTATGATTATTATTGTAGTCAAAACCAATCCTTGCATTTGGATTTTGTAACTGCATCTATTTCTTATGGTTCTAGGAAAACCTTGATTTTAAAGTAATTCAATTTGATATTATAAACTTATACTAAATCCTGCCTGATAAATTCTTCCTTTAGATTAGTAGTATTAAGTATTTTTAGGCGTTGACCATTCTTCCTTATTTTGGGTCTACATTTGAACTTCAGTTTGGGTTGTACAAGATTATATGTCAAATACTGCAACATAAAACCCACACATACAACATAACCGTTCATGCACCATTTACGTACGTACGTATGTATGTGTGTGTGCGTGTGTGTGTGTCTGTGTGTGTCTGTGTGTGTGTATACACAGTATGAATGTGTATGCATGTTTATATGCATATATATATATATATATATATATATATATATATATATATATATATATAAGATATTAAAATATATATGTATATGTATATATGTACATTTAAACATATCTATATGAATGTATACAGAGTTATACATACACACATGCACACACATACATACATACTTTGAGAGAGGGAGAGAGAGCGCGCGCAAGGGAGAAAGAAACAAAGAGAGTGAATAGGAAAGAGATATTTATATTCCATCCTCCGACTTTTATATACCAAACCATTGTTTTCTATTCAATTTAAGACTATTAACACAGATACATTATTAAAGTTGTTAACCAGATGAATAAATTAAAATAAAAAATATAATATCTGAAAAATAATGTACTTTGAAATCCTTTTATCTACGGTTCCATATAACTCATAATCTCCAAATAAATGTTCATCAAAGACTAAACGGTTGAGCTTCACCTAAGAGAGTTGCACCGACTATTATGGCGTAAACGCATAAAACATGATTTTTCTGGTTAAAAATTAAGATTGATGGACAGCTGTAAAAAAGAAAAAAAATATCAATGAAAAATGCGTGTTTCAGTTCATTGGTTGAAGAAATAAGGTAAAACTTTGATGAAATCCTCAAGAGAGAAAGGATTAATTGGTTGGAAGAATGTAATTCTAAACATTACCAGGGAATACTTCACGTTTCAGTGATGACACGATATTTGATAGAGACATCGAGATGTAAAATATTTTATAACTCAACTTTTCGGCGCATTCGCAAGAGCAAAAACAAATTTATCTTTGTCTTAGTTGTCGTTTATATGTTCGGTAGAACAAACAGGTTAAATGGAGCTCAATACACGAGTATATATATATATATATATATATATATATATATATATATATATATATATATATATATATATATATATATATATATATATATATATATATGTTTTATGTTATTTGTATAACTTTTAATCGGGAACAGGTTAGAAATGTGATCCAACGGCCGAGATTTTTGTACATGAGTTATAAAACTGATAATAACTGCCACAAATAAAACTCTCGGCCCTCGAATCACATATGTAACTTTACGCACACACGCACACAAACACACATACACACAGACATACACAAACACCCCCACGCACATATCGGTTGTCTGTAAGTCAGAAAAGAAGTACACTCTTAAAGAAAATTTGAGCAGTTATACATTATGTATTCGTGTAGCATATCCTTCGTCATGGCAATAACTGCAGAAAGTTACCATTGGTTTTGCGTCTACTATTACACTGGACAATACAGACATCTCATCAGACAACGAAGCACTGGCAGTTAGCGGTTTTAAGAACTGAATCACCAATGTGCCAGAATCTAGCACTCACAAATGAAAACACTGCCTTAAAGTTCTGTTTGCCTCACCTTTCTCATTCAACGTCAAAACCTACGTGGGAAGGTACTTTCTTAGATTACAAGATAATCATTTCACAGAGTCTCATACCTATAGGAGATTATTCAAGAGACGTGACCTAGTTTTTCTTTCATCTATGCACCTAGTGTAAAAAAGATACTAGTGAAAGCCCTCTAACTCCGCATACATGCAGGATGCTTATGTAGCGTTAGCAATGAACGCCCTGTGAATGGTCGATGAAACACTGAGGTCGTAATCTACGAAGCAGAGGTAGTGTCCAATAGTAGCAGGAATAGCATCAGTATCGATAGACACACATACGGAAATATATTGGATCAATGGAGGTCCCTTTTCAGGCCAGGGTAACTAATTACAGGTTCCCGGAGAGACACAACTTTACAACATTAACCAGCTATATGCGGCGCTTAAAAGAGGTGTGAGCGCCATATAAAACCACCTGGAAGCTGCTAGAATAACCTGGGTCATACCTCAATAGTATTTTGAAAATAAAACCTATTTTCCTCGAGAACTCACTGTCTCAGATCCTTTCAGTGATATACACACATGCATGCACACACACACTCTCATTTATGTAGTATATACGTATGTGTATGTATACATGAATAACAAATTATAAATATATATACACACATACATGAATATACATACATACTTACACACACACGCACACACACGCACACACACACACACACACACACACACACACACACACACACACACACACACACACACACTTATGTATATATTTATGTAATTATTCAATTTTATTTTAAGATTTCTTGCCAATAGAGAAAGAGCTGATTTCTAACCTAGATCCAAGGCTCCTTCATTGGAATTTCAATAACATCAACAGGGTATTTTTGTATGTATGTTGTATGTTTTATTTTATGCATGTCTTATGCATATACTTGCATATCTAGACATGCTCATATATACTTAGAAGATAAACTTCTGAAAAGTTTTACAGATTTTTACAGTTCCATTGATGGCTTTCTCCACTCTGGTTTTGAGAAACATAATTTCTCAAGATTGGTATATATAATGGCTGTCTCCTCCATAGCAAACTTTTATGGGCTGAGTTGCACTAAAATGTGGCAAGAAAGCCCAGGTTTTCCAGTAACATGAATACGGATTCTAGCAATAAATAAAGTTATATCAAATACGATACAAGATAAGTTGTTGATTTATTAAAATTCCCTTCTCTTCATAACTTAAGGCATGTCAATTCAGAAGAACGCTTGATTCTTGAAATACACCAGCTCTCATTTCGTGTTGGTCGCAATTGGCACAAGGTATTTGTTAATTGTTCTTTGGAAAGGAAGAGAATTTCAGTAAATCAAGAATTTATATTATATGGCATTTGGTAGATATATATTCGTCTTTATTTTCTATTTTTATGCCTTTGGGCATAATTAGTTCTTTTAGCTTAACTCCGTTTACACGCAGACATACATGTATTCATTAATGCGTCTGCAAGCGTTTGATGGACGCCAACGTCGGATTCTGCATTATACGAATGCAACAGTTAACTAGAAAAATATTAGTTACATGGAGTGGACATGCGAAAACAGTGCCGTGAATTAAACAAACGTTTAGATAAGGCGCAGGCGTGGTGACTGTCTGGGAAGAAGCTTGCTTTCCAACGACATGGTTCCAGGTTCAGTCCTACTATGTGGCACCTTGGGCAAGTGTCTTCTACTGTAGCCTCGGACCGACTAAAGCCTTGTGGGTGGATGTGGCATGCGAAAACTGAAAGAAACCCGTCTTATATACAGGAGGAGATACCCAAAAGTAACCGGAAACGTTATCTGTGGGAGAAGCCCGTTGTAGTTCGGCTTCCGCCGCTAGAAGCCACTTGATGCAACCCTCAGTCATCAGTCTGCCGACCGGCGCCGTCGACTGTAGTCGTATTCCTACGTGGTACGTCTTTGTTTTGCAATACTTCTCCCCTGTTCGTCGATTTTTGCGATGGCTGAAAAGTAGGAACAGCGTGCTTCTGTGAAATTCTGTTTTCTGCAGGGGAAAACGGCGGCCGAAATAGCTGTCATGCTCCAAACAGCTTACAAGGACGCTGCCATGAGCAAAACACAAGTTATCTGTTTATCTCTCCCCTCCATCTATCTATCTATCTATCTATCTATCTATCTATCCGTACATACATGCCTGCACACGCCCACACACATACATATATAAACTCACACGCTTATCACAGAGCTGTACCAAAATATAGTATATTGACTGAGAATCTAATGCATTTAAAATTATATACTTATTGAGAAGCTCGCAGGTTTAATGTAGTGAAAATACTTTTGGAAAAATATCGGCGAACAAAACCATCTTCGAGAAAAAATAGAAAAGAAATATAAATGAACACCAACTGGTGTGTGCTTATAGGATTTATTAATATGACTCTTCTGAAATATAACAAACATTGGTTTCAACACATGGTTTCAGATCAAAATTCTTGCAACACAAATTCAAAGTCGACACACATACAGTCATACACACATGCACGCGCACAGACAGAGAGACAGACACACAGAAACACAGATACAGACACACAGACCCCCCCCCCCCCCCCCCACACACACTCACACTAGATATGCATACACTACTTAGACAAATGCCGAAACGATTATAAGTCTTCTATTTATTGAACTCATCGTCATTATGTATTGTACCTTTTTTTCAGCGCGTTGATGACTGTACAACGAAAGTCTTCTCGACTAAGCGCGGATGAAACCACAGCATTACTTCGTTCTGATTTCCTCATAGTGATTTCTTGGCAAAGGTACTGGATGGCCGTTTGCTCACAAGAAGCTCATCCGGCCTTCGACAGGTCTTATTTATAGTCCTGCTGGGTGTCCAGTCACTCTTCTCACAAGAGTAGCAAGCTACTCAAGTGGTGGAGCCGGTTTAATCGCCGACCATTCAACCGTAAAACAGGTAACATTGGCTTACATGGAACCAGCAGCAGATCTCATCAGTCTGTGATGAAATCCCTGACCTGACTATCTATTAAAAGTACATCATTGAGCTAATGCATAATTGGCTGAGTATTCCACAAACACGTGTACTCTTAACATTATTCTTATGCTTAATCAACGATACGTAGTCTGATCAATAGTATCCGGACTGTTGCCATAGTAACGAAGCTAAAGCACGCAGAGTGAAGTCGCTTGGCGCAGATTGACCTAGAACTCTGCTGTGCATGCGCACTAAGTTTTAACGTTTTATCTCACTTCCTCTGTTTACAACAGTGCTTGGAAGGAACGCGTGTAGCGTGTGATCGTCGCATTGACAATGAATCTGTATAAAATTTTGCCAAAAGCTTGGCGATACCTGTTCAGAGAACTACATAAAGTTGCAGAGAGTGAATGGAGAGGAGCGTATGAGCTGAAAAAATGTCGAAAGTGACGAGCATTCTGGGAGACCCGCAACCAACAGAACTAAGAAAAACATCGCAAATGTGCGTGCAGATGTGAGGGGATATCGTTGAACCTGTGAGTTATCAGAGGATGTGCAGATTAGTTACAGTTCAGTTCAGTCCATCATCACTGAAGACTTGGGTATGGGACGCGTGTCTGCCAAGTTTGTGCCAAAACTGATTTGAGTTGACAACGCGCCTGTTCATTCAGCGCAGATTGTGCAGCTGTTTTTGGCTAGGCACAGCTTTCCCCAGGTGCGACAAATTTCGCCTCTTGCAACTTTTTTCTCTTTCCAAAAATCAAATCCTGCTCGAAAGGACGGTTTCGGGACGTTGAGGAAATCAAAGCGAATGCGATGAGGCAGCTGCTGGTTATCCCAGAAACCGAGTTCCACGTAATCTTCTATTAATGGAAATAGCGCTGGATTAAGTGTGTGGCTTCCGAAGGGGAGTACTCTGAATGAGATTAAATGCCAAATTGGTACATGTTGTTTTGTTTTTATAGCACCAATCCGGATACTTATTGATCAAACCTCGTACACAGTGTTAGACAAAACTGACCCTGTGAATCTCAGGTTTAGTCCAGTTGACGGTTCTTGCCTCCAAAATTTCACTTCCAAATCTTGGGTTGTTCCAAGACTATGGTAAAAAAAAATATTTTTCCCAGATATCATTTTGTAGAATCGAACTCAAGAGCTCACACTTGCAAAGCGAACTTGTTAACCACTAGGGCATGGTTACACCTATGCACACAAAACACACACATATATTCCTACCCAAACATATACATTTCTTTTGCGGTGTGTGTGTGTGAGTGTATCTATATACAAAGATACACACGCCCATATATACATACATACACATGTATATATGATGGTGATGATAGTTGTCAACTTAGTTGTGAGCATGATCATTACATATGTGCGTGTGTGTGTGTGTGTGTGTGTGTGTGTGTATTGTATGGGTTTGTATATATCTATAAAAATTTCTGTATATATATGTGTGTGCATATACACTGTATAAAATGTGTGGGTATATATACATACACATGCACACATATATGCATTTATGGTCTTATATCTATATATGTATGCATGTGGTGTACGTGTATTCATGAGTGAATATTTATATATATGTTATATATATATATATATACATATACGCACACACACACACATATGTATATATATATATATATATATATATATATATATATATATATATATATATATATATATATATATATATATATATATATATGTATATATATATATATATATATATATATATATATATATATATGTATATATATATATATATATATATATATATATATATATATATATATATACATATGCATATATATATACATAAACATACATACATATGTGCAAATGTTTTCCTTCCACATTGTTATAAGACAGCGTTCCACTTCCTTCGAATTAAGTATATTAAACATACTATTTTGTGTGTAATTTGACTCACAATATGCTACATGAACTCGCAAAAAAGTTTCTGCTTCTGCTGTTTATCAGATTATCTACGATCTCTTATTTAAGAACATTCGAGTAAAGATGCTTATCTTTGTAATAACGAAAATACAACAAACGCAGTAAAAATAAACTAGCAACAAAACAACATAACCTTTGTTTAGATTGTGTAAGAAACTCTTATTGGTATGACAGATCTACGTTGCAATATTTATCTGATTTTGTGGCGAGCGTCGTGGATCAAGAGATAAACAGCGTGGTTTGGCTTCCCTGCTGAAGTCTTCTTTCCTTCGGTAAAGCTCTTGGGAGAGACGTGAAGGTCAAACTGTCCCATTTCTTTTCTAAATTTAACTACAAGGCTTTTGTGAATCGAGGGTGAAAAACAAATATGAAAACAAACAGAACGCATATTTATCTAATTTCGTCAAGCAAGCACCATATAGAAAGATGCAAGTTGTAAATGAAAGAAATTATATTACGTGACATTCATGCTTTTCCCTGCGTCATTAGCAGCGAAAATGAACTGAAATGTTTTCAACTGCAAAAACAATTGAGTTCCTGAATACTGATATATGCACGGGCGCACTAGAGAATGTGCGTGTATGTGTGTAGATGTGTGTGTGCATGTGTGTGCGGTGTACGTGAGTGTGTGTGTGTATGTATATGTATATATATATATATATATATATATATATATATATATATATATATATAATTAAGGTACCACCATGCTAGATATGTCAGTCAAAACTTGACTCTAAAACCACATTAAATGTTCATACAGCACCAGGACAGAAGACAAAGAGACAAAATAAAACTAGCAAAAAATTCTTGGATAATTCCAGATCCCTGATTTCTGGCTTTGCATAAGAAATGCTTTGCCTTCATCCGTGGAATGTACATGTATTCCACGGATGAAGGCAAAGCATTTCTTATGCAAAGCCAGAAATCCGGGATCTGGAATTATCCAAGAATTTTTTGCTAGTTTTATTTTGTCTCTTTGTCTTCTGTCCTGGTGCTGTATGAACATTTAATGTGGTTTTAGAGTCAAGTTTTGGCTGCTATATTTAGCATGGTGGTATCTTTTAGATATCCTTAATTATAATTTTAATAATAATTATTACGTATAAGGTTTTTATTCCTATGCTAGCTACCTGATATGATCGGTATTTTAAATAGCGATCTTACCCTTATATATATATATATATATATATATATATATATGTATGTATATGTATACATATATATATACAGGGTTTGCTTACAGTCATCCGACTGTAAATCAAAAATCCATTTAATTCCAAGATTAAAACAAAAAAATTATTTTATGAGACTTATTTTATATATATATATATATATATATATATATATATATATATATATATATATTTATAAAGTGAAGTATATTGCCACTTAAATGTGGCTGACCCCTAGGGGTGGATGTTACTGTTGCTTTTAGCCCCAGGAGGACATCTCCTCCAGCTGGCTTATCGACACACTTCTGTGTCCTGTTTGTTTTGCCAAGGGAAGTTATCCCTCTCATCGTGATCTGTAGCACGAACGGACCCGGGTTTCAGGGTTATTTCCCTTCGTCAGCGTCCGATAGCCACCAATCTGCGATGAGAAGGATAATTCTTGGCAAATCTTATGTATCTTTTTCCAGTGAAATTATTCACTGATATCGAAAAAGTGAAAACAAGCAATGTTAATTCTCTAAATGAGGTATTAACAGTAACTGCACGATAAAGTGAAGTATATTGCCACTTAAATGTGGCTGACCCCAAGGGGTGGATGTTACTTTTGCTTTTAGCCCCAGGAGGACATCTCCTCCAGCTGGCTTATCGACACACTTCTGTGTCCTGTTTGTTTTGCCAAGGGAAGTTATCCCTCTCATCGTGATCTGTAGCACGAACGGACCCGGGTTTCAGGGTTATTTCCCTTCGTCAGCGTTCGATAGCCACCGATCTGCGATGAGAAGGATAATTCTTGGCAAACCTTATGTATCTTTTTCCAGTGAAATTATTCACTGATATCGAAAAAGTGAAAACAAGCAACAACAGCAACAGCAGCAACAACAACAACTACGATAATAATAATAGCAATAATAATAATAATGATAATAATTTATTCTTTTATTGGCCACAAGGGCTAATATAAATTATAGATAAAAGACAACACAAGATGATGATGATAATAATAATAACAATAATAATAATAACAATAATAATAACAATAATAATAATAATTTAGGAATTAGGAACGAGGGTGTTCCTAATTGAGAGCAGAAAAAAAAGGGAAAACAAAAGAAATGTAAAAAGGACATGAAGAAGAATTACGCAAGAAGGGACTACACAATCAGAAGTTGATGGGAAAATAGGTGGGATTGGCTGATGAAAGAAACCCTACAAAAAAGAAACCGAGAGGACTATACTGGCAGCGCAAGACCAATCTTTGGCCATGAACTGGAGGGTCAACCTTAGGAATAAGCAAGTGTCTCCGCTGTGTCGCATCTGAAATAGGGTGGATGAAACCATTGTCCATATCAATCCTTGTTGTTTATTTTGATTTTAATCACCTTACTTTGAAATTGTATGGATAATAGCGCACTAAATTCTGGTGCCTCAACTTAAGTACCATATTCATTTGAATCTAGATATTTGCTGAACTCATCTACTTTCCCCAATATATATATATATATATATATATATATATATATATATATATATATATATATATATATATATACATAATTAATTATATATAAAAGGCATCAACTGTGTATTAATGCCTCACGCTTCGAGGGACTAAATAAGTCAAAAACTACCAAAAATAAGCAACATATTTACTGAAGGCGAGGCAATGCAGCTTTCAAAATTTATCTCTTAAAAAGATTTAACTCAACGGTAGAACACTGGTTTCTCAATCAAATACAGAAAAACTGAGAAGTAACCTGTATTCTTTTGTTCATCAGTACACGTATGGTCAAGATATATAAAAATAAACAAGAATCAACCTACCACGATATAGCCATCACAGCACGATGACTTTCGTTCACAATTATATATCCATGAAAGAGATTTGAATTTATCCGGTTGCATCTCAGTGACATGTGCTTATACAGAATAATATTCAGCACTGAATATATTCTAATTATTTATAATATAATATAGGATAAATTCTTTATAAGAATTTATCAAGGAAATGATGAATTTTTTCATTACGAAATTTTTCGTTATTTTTTCATTATGAGGTTTTTTTTCACGCTGACTACTTGATAAATTCTTATAAAGAATTTATCCTATATTATATTATATTATATATATACATACATATATATATATATATATATATATATATATATATATATATAGAGAGAGAGAGAGAGAGAGAGAGAGAATATGAGGGGTTTAGCTCACTTGTGATCTAAACGAATAGGTACGCTAGGTAAGTGATGTAGCCGGTCGACCATTAGGTTCCAAGATCACAGCTAAGGCTGGATCTAGGGATCCGTGTTAGGGTTCAGTTATAGCATGTATATATTGTATGGGAGGAAAGATCAAAACCAAACCAGAATGAGTATCTCAAGTTATTTAGAATAATTGAATTAGGGCAAGGTGAATTTGAAGTCTTACAGCTGTTTCTGGAACAACCCAAGTGACTGGTTAGCATATTCATCACCAGATACATGGTATGGATATTTTAGACGGAGAAAAATTACAGTTTACAATGAATAAAATTCACAGTTTATAAGGAATAAAATAGAAGAATAAAGTAGTAAACTAAAAGAATAAAGAGTAAAAGTAGTTAGAAGAATATTAGCAGGAGAATAATGTTCACAACTCATGTTTTTCAAAAGGATATGGAAGTACCGATCAACATCCATATCCCCTGGAAAAAGATGAGTTGTAAACATTATTCTTCTGCCTATATTCTCCTAACTACTTTTACTCTGTATTCTTCTATTTTACTATTTTATTCCTTATTAACTGAATTTTATTCCTTGTAAACTGTAAATTTTCCCTGTCTAAAATATTCATATCTTGTCTCTCATGACGAAATACCCAGTGCACAGATATGTTAAACAACCATTTGGGTTATCTCAGAAACAGTTGAAAGACTTCAAATTCACCTTACCCTAATTCAATTGTTCTAAATAACTTGAGATACTCGTTCTGCTTTGATTTTGGTTTTTCCTCATAACATAATATAATATAATATAATATAATATAATATGACATATATATATATATATATATATATATGGTTTATTTGGAGATGTTTTATTATCTAATTATATATATATATATTGTAATTTTATTATCAGTCCGAATATGCTCGAGGCACATTCGAACCGGTGACACACACATGTGTATGTGTATAAATTTATATGCATGTATGCACGCGCGCGCGCGTATGTGTGTATGCATGTATGTATGTATGGATGTATGTGTGTGTGTGTGTGTGTGTGTGTGTGTGTGTCTATACCTATTCATACACACTAACACATATTTGTAAACGTGTGTATATCAATTTACGCGCATGCCTGTGATTCCTGTTTTTATTTAAATACTCTGTAAATCTGTTCAAAAAAGTATGCTCTACAGCAATATCTGGGCAGATTTGGGAATAAGTACTTTTGGATAGTCATTAATGATCATGCTGTACAATAAATACATGTAATTTTTTTTCGCTAAATTTCGAAGAATGATGAAAGAATCTATACAACAGAACTAATCTCAAGCGAGTTGTTAAAAACTACACAATAGTTTTAAAGCTGGCCATAAAAAGTTTAAGATTGTATATTTACATTCTTAAGTCGCAGAAATAAAATAGCCTCAAGCTGATTTCTCAGCGGAGTAAAGTACAGCGTTTAGAGATGGTAGACATTGCTTTTTATATGAAATATAATCTTAATCATTAGTAGGCATGGAACTCCGTTTTCCATTATGTGTCTGCAAGTAAGGCAGTGAGCTGGCAGAATTGTTAGCACGCAAGGCAAAATGCTTAGCGGCATTTTGTCTGTCTTTATGTTCTAAGTTCAAATTCGGCTAAGGTCGACTTTGCTTTTTTATCCTTTCGGGTCGATAAAATGAGTACCAGTTGAACACTGGGGCAATGTAATCGACTGACCCCCTCCCCAAATTGCTGACCTTGTACCGAAATTTGAAATCAGTGTCTGTTATGTGGTACTTAAAAAAATGTGATTTATTATTGACTTAATTTTGTGAATGAAGGCAAAAACAAGTATATCAAATGCCGCACTTTATACATACTTGATTTATTAAAATTAACCCCAACCTCTAGGGGATTTATCATAATCATCAAATGACAATTAACACAAACTCCATTTGAGAAGAGATTATCACAAGATTCAAGGATTTTCCAAAGCTGACATGCCATTAAGGAAGAGAAGAAGCTTGTGAATGAAATTGAGTGGAAAGAAGCCCGTCAGATGAAGTTTATTTGCTTTTGAGGTTTGAATCTAATCGGTCACCCACCTTGCCTTGAGTACCTTCAGAGAAGTTAATTCCGTTGCAAGATTCCGGACCATTTCTCGATAACTTAATGCATTGCTTCCTATTGCAGTAACTCATAAGTCGTGATATTTTCCCTCCTTCCTTGCTCTATGACCACCCCATAAACATCAAGGGCTTCGTCCTTTCTCCTCTGATTTGATAATATATAAAAGAAAGCTGACGCTTAGAGCTAAGTATTTAGTTAACTATTCTTTAGTATCTTTGTTATAATTTTATTTTTATTTTTATTTCAAATCTATTGGTAAGAACTATTTTTAGCCTTTTAATCTTTTGGTAAGAACTAATTTCAACCTTTTAGGACCAGAAAATACTTGAGCACTCAACAACTGCTAACTTTACAAAGCCCGAATGAGATCTATAATAGAATAATATTATAACATCTAGGAGTTGCTAAGACAAGTACGACTGCTTTACGCTTACATATGTACATCCAGAACTACATTACCCAACTGATTATTATAAAGTCGCTCATTAAGAGGCTGTAATCTCTGGTGCCAGACATGTTATCTCCACACTATGTTTTCTTCATATATCACAATGGTATCTGCTCTTCAGAGCTGGCTGGTCTTATGCAACCTTTACCCAGATCTCCTGATTCTTTTCTCCCTAATCCTCTATTTATTCATATTTTGATTATTACTCAGTGCCTGCACTAATCTCTATATTTGACTCTTCTCTCTCAGACTGCCGGCCATCTGGAATTATCTTCCAGCCAAGTTTTTCTTGAAACGTCGCTATAGAATTGTTCACGAAGAACGTCAATTGTATCGATCTATGTCTTGAGAAGACTATGGACGCCTTGGGAAATTCTTCCTGATTAAACCATTAAAAAAATAAAATAAACAATCCATTAAGTCATATGATGTGAGAAAATAGGATATGAAGGTGATCATGCATTTCCCAATGACACAAGAGAAGTAAATGGAGTGAAATCGATTCAACCGGAAGTCAAAAAAGAATAATAACGTCAACCTAATGTAGCGAATTTATGAGAAATCAGATCTCCATTCCTCAACGAAAGACTGAATTTGAACTCAGCACTGCAATCTGAAAAAGAAAACTCTTGCTAATTATACAGTGCTCTTACTGTTTGAATCGGTCCAACCATAATTTTGATTTGCCATATATTGATTTCAAATTTTGGCATAAGGCCATCCACTTCAGGAGTGAGGATAAGCCGATTACGTCAACTTCAGTGTCCAATTGATACTTATTTTATCGACCCCGAAAAGACCAAAAGCAATGTCGACTGCGGTGGAATTTGAATTCAGAACGTAAACACATACGAAATGCTGCTAAGCAATTTCCCCGGCGTGATAACTCGCCGCCTTTTGAGTACCCATTTCTTAATTTCAAATTTTGGCATAAGGCCAGCCAGTTCGTGGAAGAAGGTAAGTCGATTACATCTATCCCAGTGCTCAACTGGTACTTATTTCATCGACCCCGAAAGGACGAAGGGCAAAATCGACCTCGATGGAATTTGAACGTAGAACGCAAAGACAGACAAAATGCCGCTAAGAATTTTCCCCGGGTGATAAAGATTCTGTTGACTCGTTACCTTGGAAAACAAATATTGATAATTTGTTTTAAAGAAAACATGTGGTTTTATTTGACAGTGTTGCTACAAAATAGGTAATGGTAATAAAATTAACATCCTTATTGCTAAAAGAACAAACAATAAATTCCTGGTTAATTTTTGTATTTTCATCCAGCATTTCCTTGCTGTGGGCTGGGATCGGAAGGGGAAAAACAAAAACAAAACAGTTCCATAAGTAGATTAACAGAAATTAAACTCTAAAATATATCAAATTCATTTTATTTCACTTAAACGAATCACTTGCAAAATGTTCTTAAACAACGTTAAAATATTTTCAATAGAATGGAAAAAATATTAAGACTCAGAAACGAATTTTAACTTCTATCATCAATTGAATTTTTGAATTCTGTTAAGTTGTCACACAAACGGTGAATGAAATTTTCTCTTTGATTACCAATGACTCTATTTTAGATTTCTTTTGCAAACATTACAAACTGTGACCTTAAACTATAAGGAAGTAAAAAAGATGAAAAACAAATAGCAACTTTTAATTTGAACTGATTTCATGTTACAATGCTTCTCGTACAATTTCACTTGCTTCATCTGCAGTGAAATGATGAAAGAACGCTTGGTAATTAAACAAACGCAAACACGAAAATAAAGTCACAGATGTAGTGGCTTCCTTCTCTATTTATTTAACGCCGCCAACGAACCACCAACCTTCATTAAAATAGTTATTAAAGAACAGTCTTATTTCGCTGTCAACTTCGCCACTTACTCTACGAATCATTGATATATATAGCTGTACGATTGTATAAAATCTTTATATATATATATATATATATATATATATATATATATATATATATATATATATATATATATATATATATATATATATATATATATATATATATATATATATAATATTAGGGATAAAATCCAAAATTACAGGTAAAAACTCAATTAGAATCAATTTATTAAAAATTAAAATTAAATTAAGTTTCACAGTATAAAATATATATAAATATATAGTTTTAGGGAAAAGAACCAAGGTTCATGAACTCATCGATGCTATATTGTATACAGATACAGTAAATGGTTATTCATAATTTTCATTAATCAGAATAATATATCAGTATTGTTTTACATAAGCTAAGTTTGAAATACTTGAGATACCAATATTTGCTTAATTAATAAGTGAATAAATAAAGGCTAATTATAAATTTATAATGAAATAAAATGAAATAAAATGAAATAGTGTATAATAATGTAAATAATCAATTAAGGCAGTATACAAAACAATGAGGTGTAGACTTATTTACACGAATAAGAGGACCCATAGATAAGATGTGAAATTAAAATTTTTATATATATTGGACTAAAGTTTTAAAATTAAACCTATATATCTAATATCATTTAAAGGACACATAAGAGATAAATTTATTATATAGTTAATATAAAGAATTGATACATAGGATTTACATGGTATATAATGATGGACTCATCAAGGTTTAAGAAACTGATAAAATGAACGATTTGAATTAACATAGAATATAGTGGTGAAATAAACTATTAATAGAGAACATGATAATTATGTACTAATTTATTTAGATTGCACTATCTTGAATTACCAGAAACTGGTATTAACTAACATAGGCTGAGTACAAAATAATAATGAAAGAATGATTAGATTTATTTAAGTCACCCATAAAATAACAATGATAATACTACAACAACAATGAAATAACATGAATCCTTTAGGGTCAGGCATCAAATAAAATTTTAAAAGGTTTAAAAACTATTAAAAACTATTAAAACATTTCCAACATCCTATTCATTAAAGTTAAGTAAAATACACACTAAACTAACAGCAATAGCAAATGTGATATGGAAAAATTTAAGTAAAACCATATACCATCAATGGATAAAGTTTAAATTTTAGTTTTCACAGAATATCCTTGTTGCTTATTTTGACTTTAATCACCTATATATATATTTCTGTGTTCCTTTCTGTTGAAGAGCACAAGCTTGAAACGTCAAAGATTTTCTCACTTCCCGAGTGTTAAACTAATACATTTGTTTGTTGTTTACACACCTGTCTTCGTTTTTTTGTTTTTTTTTGTAAATTCCAACTGTGTATGCATATGATAGATCGTTGACCAGGGACTATTCAATTTTTTTTCTCCGAGTTTTTCTCCTTGTTTTCTCTGTATTCTTTCTGTTGAAGAGCGTAGCTCGAAACGTTAAAGACTTTCTGTATTCCCGAGCGTCAAACTAATACATCCTTTTGTTGTTTACACCACCTGTCCTCGTCTGTTGTTGTTTTTTTTCGTACATTCTCCTATATATATATATATATATCATACACACGCGCACACACACACACACACACACACACACACACACATACATTTTTTACTTTTATCGGTTCAGCTCAAAGCTGCGGTCATGCTGGGGCACTGCCGTTTTGCTATACTTTCATTATTGAGAGCCCCCTTTGATATGTGGCATTTGGTGCATAAGCGAGTTTGATGTCGCTGCCCTTATTTGGGCTTCCTGCTGTGAGGTAGGTCCATTTAAGACTCTCGACAGGAAGAGATTCAGTTTTGGTTCGAAAACACCTACATCCACTTTGTGTAGGTCCCTCAGGCTCTTTGGGACACTATTAAAAAGCTGGGGTTTCTTGAAACCAAGGCTGTTGCAGTAACTGGTCCTGAAAAGATGAGGAATTATGTACATTATTTACATTTGACGGATATTTGTCCTCATCATGTTTGTTGTTAACACAACGTTTCATCAGGTTCTTGGGGGAAATTTAGATCCTAGGTTCGCATTCATAAAGTATTTTTCGATGTTGTTATTATTATAGTGCAGATATGAATAGCATATGGGAACCGGTATTAAGGAAGGATAGGAAAGTATTAGATTTAAAAGCCCCAAAATTCACCCCATAATTGCCCGTGGGCATATGGCGTAGTGGTTAAGAGCGTGGGCTACTAACCACAAGAGTCCGAGTTCGATTCCAGGCAGTGACCTGAATAATAATAATAACATCAAAAAATACTTTAGGAATGAGAACCCAGGTTCGAAATTTCCCCAAGACACCTAATGAAGTCTGGAGGGTATGTCAGCCGAAACGTTGTGTTAACAACAAACAAGATGAGGACAAATATTCTTCAACTGTAAATAATGTATGTCATATATGTATTCTTTTTGTGGTTTCATTAATTTTTTTTCCCATGGAAATATTTTATTGATCAAAACAACTCTTACTTAGCCAGACGTTGTATAAAACAGTGCAATAAATGTACGTGAGATGAAAATTTAATCCCAGACAAAATGAAGACTAGTAGAAAGTCTACACACTTAATCACCGCAATGACTACTTTTTAAGAGTTAGTCAGATTCATTGATATGTGTATGCATGTGGGTGTATGCGTGTGTGAGAGTGTGTGTGTATACATATATATTTATTTATAAATATTATATATATGTCGATATGTATGTATATACATATATATATATAAATGTATATATATATAAATATATTATATATAAATGTATATATATATAGATATATTATATATAAATGTATATATATATAAATATATTATATATAAATGTATATATATATATATATATATACATATATGTGTGTGTGTGTGTGTGTGAATTTGTGTTACATATATATGTATACATGTATGTCTCTCTCGCTCTCTCCCTCTCTCTCTATATATGAGTGCGTATGTGTATGTGTATCTGTACGTGTGTGTATGCGCGCGTGTATACGTATGCATTCTTTATTCTTATTCACTACACAAGTTATCATTATAGTATATAGACGTAATTAATTTTTGAAATTGCTAACCTTTACGACTAATAATTGTTGCATGAAGCAAAAACCTGTCGTCTCTCTGCAATATTTGTTGTTGCAGACTTATTTCAACAAATTACACAGGTAAGTTAGTATTGGAAATGTAATATTTCTTTGGTTAAAAACGATATAATATAATATATTAGATTGGAAGTTCGTTGCTTTAATATATACCCATGATTGTCTTTTCATGTTTTAGGCTTTGCTTAAATGATCACTAACTTGCTTGATTTTATTTTATTTCTTCCAGTTTTATTAATTTATGCTTTGTTTGTAATATTAGTTTCATTTTGTTGTCCATATCATATTGTTCTGATAATGTCACTAAAGCCTGCCCGTAGTAGATATTTGCAAGTTATCTTTTGTCTAAATGAGATCTGTAGACAATTTAATGAAAAGCTAATATGTTAATATGTAAAATATTTTTTCACCATTTGCTTAGTTCCTGTATTCAAGTTTGTGTTTCCTATTAAATTTTAATTCTCATCAAACAATGAGTTATACAAAGACATTTAACATCTCAGACTATCAGACATATATTCTTTTTTTGAAAAGTTGAAATTTGAAAAGGATTTTATCTTTCAATCAAAGTCTCTGTATTTTTCCACGTGTTTCGCCAGGAGGGGTTTCTGAAGGAGGTGAAGGATGACGAGGTTAGGGGCGGGGGGCTATGGGGGAAATTGAAGTTTTGAAATGCCAACTTTTTTTGCTTGAGTGAAGCGCTGAGTCTGGTCGGGCGGTAAAGTGTAAGAGGACGAGTGCCTTATATTGAAAGGTCATGTGGCCCATAAAAAGAAAAGTGTAAGAGGCAAGTGCCTCAGTTCAAAGACATAATGTAAAATAAAATTGTGAAGTAAGAGGTTTATAGCCTCAATTTGTAAATTTGTGTAATTTATAAAAGAACAATGTTTTAGAGAGGCAGAGTTCGGCGGGCGGCTTCTGTCTTCTCCCATTAATATCGTGTTTATCATTCATCTCATCTCATTAATGTGTTTGTCCAGCCCGCAGTTACTTTGTATACTGCCTTTATGGCAAATAAAATGAAATAAAGTAGCTCGCTTCCCGCTCATGCGCGTTGGTGTTGCTTCTTCCTGAAGAACAGTGAGGACGTGAGCTGTGTGAGTTCCGTCCTAGAAAGAACTTAAGGAAAAAAGAACAATAATAGCAAAGTGTCGTCGATGTAGGTGATTTTGTTATATTGAGCTGGGTATAATTTGTTGTGCGTTAAATATTTTTATTTTCAGTAAATTGTACTTAGCTCTGGGACAATTTCGCTTGCTCTCGGCGGCTCTTGCATTAATTGTATCTTTTATTGTGTTAATTTTTGCTGTGGATTTAAAAGTTCCTGTTGTGTGTTCCAGTTGGCCTGGAGTACCTGTAGGCCGGGACTATTGTGTTATTTGCTGCGTTTTTGCTGTATGAACTGTTATTTTATTTTCCGTCTATCTTTTCCATTATTAGAGCTGTGTTTTTTATTTTTGCTTCGTCTTTTTAGGTTGGACTTTCGTTTAAAGTGTTTCTGTGTTTTTAAAAACTTTTTTGGACTCATTTGTGGACTGTTTAGTTTTAACAAACATAGCAAAAAAATGTGAAAGCGCTGTTGTAGAGTGGGAGGTTGTCCCGCTCAAGCAGTGGGTGGAAAGCCTTGAGAAGAGGACGGTGGTCTTGCGAACCTTTTCTAGGTCACGTGATGCCATCGCCCTCTTCGGAAAGGAAATAATTGAAAAAGAACTGGCAAGATGCTTGCCAGCAAAGAAATATTACATATTCAGGGGAGTCAAATATGCAACGATACGGTTGCAGTTTGACTTCCCTGAAGATGCTAGCATTGCAGCTGGTCGGCCCCTGCAAGAGGAGGAAATTTTGTTTCTCCCCACTTATTGTGGGAAGAGAGTGATTAAAGCCTGGATATGTGGGCTGCCCCCGGGCACTGAACCTGGGTGGATTGCTTCTGCCATCCGGAGGGGCCTGGGGGACAGTGGACCCAAGATTTTGGACGTACAAATGACACCTGCGGTCAGTTGGGAGGGTACAAAGGCTTCCTTGACTCTATGGACCCCAGTGGCCGCAAGGGAGATGGACTTCCCTGACTTCCTATGTATGGCTGGCTCCAGGTACACAGTGATACTGGAAGTTCGCCCCCTCCCAAGTGTCACTCGTGCCTGGAGTCAGGCCACATAAGAAAAGACTGCCCTAAGGGCCATGGTAAAGCCCCGAAGCAGAGTAAGGAGAAGGTGTCCTCCGCTATCCCATTGCAGGGAAAGGCGGAGGAGGTCGTTGAGGTATCAGCCTCAAGAAATAGAAAGAGACGAGTGAGCAATGGTAGTTGCTCACCAGTAGAGGTGCAGGTGGCGGGAGAAGAGAGGGAGCCCTTGGGTGTGCCAGTGGAGACCCCAACTTCCGCAACCAGTGAGAGAAAAAAGAAAAACGGGAGGCAGCCAGTGGATGTCACTGTGCCGCCGACCGAACATGACACGCTCTCGGTGGGAAGATTTGATATGACCTGTATGGATCACCCAAGCTGGCCTCCGCAGGTAATTGCGGAAGTTATTAGTCTGGACGAAGCTAATAAGGTCAAAGCGACCTGTGTATACGAGGATTTTGAGACACGTTTACTGGGCCAACCATTGCGGGAGTTCCTGCAGGCAGCAGAGAACTTGCTTGGGGGTCCGGACAAGGAGGATTAAGGGGAAAAAACGTTGTAATTGTTAAATTTGAAAATGTTGAAATGTTGTATATTATATATTGTAAATTGTATTTTGTAAATTGAACAATGTTTTCGAGGGGTTATCGGTCGGCGGGCGCCGGTGCTCCTCCCATTTTTTCCATCATTTTAATTTTCCTTCATTCATTGATGTAATTGTCCAGCCCGCAGCTACTCCTCTTTGTAAGACCGGTAATGGTCAATCAGATGAAATAAAGTAGCTTGCTTACTGGACTCCGTGTTGTACGTGTTTTTGTTTGGTGGTGAGTCGAACGTTTTGTTGAAGATTGGATTGTTTTTCTGTTGGAATTGTTGTTATCGTTGTTGAACTTTATTGAATTGTGGAACTGAACATTTTTTTGTGTGCTTTTCCCGGTGACGGGAGACAGGAATTGTTTTTGTGAAGCCATTTTGGCAGTTGTTATTTGTTGTAAAATTGAACTTTGCTAAAGCCATTGTAGGCTTTAGCGTTGCGCCCCGCCCGCCCCCAAGCGTGGGTGGGATTTGAACTGTTATCCTCATTAAGAGGAGAAAAAAAAACACATTATAGGTTTCCCGTTTTGAAGGATATTTTATTTATTCTGTGCCAAAAATTTAATTTTAGCTGTTGTTGGCCTTATTTATGAACTGTTGTCCTCATTAAGAAGAAAAAACACATTATAGGTTTCCCGTTTTGAGGGATATTTAATTTAATCTGTGTGAAAAATTTAATTTCAGCCACTGTAGGCTTTATTGCTACACCCCACCCCCCAGCGGGGGGTAGGATTTGAACTGGTGTCCTCATTAAGAGGGAAAAAAAATATTATAGGTTTCCCGTTTCTAGGGAATTGTAATTTATAATTTATTTGTGTAGAATTAAGTTCGACCGAGTATGTCGGTCGAAATAATAAAAAAATGAAACCACTGGATGAGCCAGCAAAGAAGTTCTCGGCAGTCGCCGCTGTGGCCTGTGAAGATATTGTGATACAAACGGATAAGATTTCTGAGCTTTTTGGAAGAATGAAAGAAGGTGGGGATATAAAGATATCACCCTCCCCTAGTGTTGAAAAATTGAAAAGAAGGACAGTCGTTTTTAAAACATACTATCCTTCATCCAATAAATTCAAACACTTTGAACAGTGTGAAATAGAAAAATGCCTGGCCCCTATATGGAAAGACATAAAATACATAGCGAGGGGCCGGGCATATGGCACAATAGAAGCCAAATTCGAAACAGTCGAAAAAGCCCAAGAGCACTCAGTGACTCCCCTGAAAACAAAGGAGGTGGTGCTCCTCCCAGCCTGCTGGCCAGCGTCTACTCCAATTGGCTGCAGAATGGGAGAATTCCCAAGTCTATGAGCAGACGTTGATCAGAAAGGACCCGAGCAAGGGGAACGAAATAGGGAACTTCAGGCCTATAACTCTGCTGAACGGACGAGTTAAAGATTTCGGCCAAGGTGCTAGCGAAAAGGTTGGCGCGGGTCGTGGACAAACTTGTCGGGGAAGCGCAAACGTGCGCTATCCCGAGCAGGACGATCCACGACAATATCCACCTTACACGCTACTCCTTAGAGAGGGTGGAGAAGCTTTCTGGCGTGAGTGGGGAGGGAGCACTGGTACATTTTGACCAGTCTAATGCTTTCGACCATCAGTACTTGGCGGCGGTCCTCGAGAAGGCTGGCCTGGGTCCGACCTTCAGCGGTTGGATTGCTGCGTTGTACAGCGACATCGAGTCTATCGTAAAAGTGAATGGTTTCCTTTCGAAGCCGTTCAGGATCGAGCGCTCAGTGCGTCAGGGGTGTTCCCTGTCTCCGTATGTGTTGGCTCTCGAGCCATTACTGCGGAAGTTGGAGGCGCTAGGGGGGGGGGGGGCACCGCATGATCTATGGTGTGGAAGAGGAGCTACGGCGTATGCGGATGACATCTCCATCATCGTGACGGATGAGTGCCAGCTTCCAGTGGTGGAAGAGGCTATCAAAAGTTACGAGGCGGTGGCAGGAGCAAAGGTTAACAAGGACAAGTCGATCGGTTTGCAACTCGGCACCTGGAGGGGCAAGCCGGTGCCGTCCAATAACGTCGTGGGGCGTTGGATGGAAGGTCCTGTAAAGCTGCTTGGAGTCTGGTTCGGGCCAGGCCTCCAGATAGAGAAAAATCGGAGTGAGGTGACCAGCAAGGTGACTGCTCTAACCTAGACCTGGTTATCCTTGCTAGGAAAGGCGCAGGTGGTGCAGATGTTTTTAAAGCATCGGTTATCACCTACCGTCTGACCTTGGTGCCTTGTCCCGATTTGTGGCTGAACAAGTTGGAAAGAATCCTTTTCCGCTTTTTGTGGAAGGGAGGAAAGCCACTTGTGAAGCGCTCTGTCTGATGCCAGAAACCGCTAAAGAGTGGGCTAGGGATGCCTTGGCTGAGGATGCGAAAATTCGCGTTAAGGTTGAAGCACCTCTTGCTTCACCTGGATGGAGAACAGGTGTGGTCACCGCACGTGCGGTTCTACCTTCCGGAATTGACGTCCTTAACGGACATCGGTAGATGGATCAAGCAGAGACCTAGGCTGGGGAACTCGCAATTGGAGTGCCGACAGACACTTCAGCTACTCTCTCGGGCGGGCAATGTCGGCAATAGGAGTTCCACCGCGGATTTTTATAGTGAGTTAGTGGGATTTATGTCCGAAGATGCCTTGGGGGAGACCCTGGGCTATGATGAAAATCAGTTGATCAACCTTTTCAGGAGAACTTTCGGGCCGGGGTATCTGGACAATTAAAAGAAATCTCTGGCAGTGCTTCCGTGCGGCGTTACCTGTTCGTGATAAATTGTCAAGGCACGGAAGTGCCGTCTCGCCGACATGTCCGAGGTGCGGGCAGGACAGGGAAACCGCCTTGCACGCATTTGTGGAATGTCCGGAATTAACGGGACTGATAGTTTTCACATAGCAACTGTTGTCAT
Organism: Octopus bimaculoides; assembly: GCF_046866305.1. Classification (NCBI taxonomy): domain Eukaryota; kingdom Metazoa; phylum Mollusca; class Cephalopoda; order Octopoda; family Octopodidae; genus Octopus; species Octopus bimaculoides. The sequence continues at coordinate 64,983,431 of NC_142929.1, read as the reverse complement.
CGATGGGCAAAGTACAGCTATCAGCTGAGTCTATCATCGAGATTGTACCGCCTCCTTCCCTTAACAGGGAAAGGATGGCTTGCTTTTTCTGCGTAGTAGCCATACTGAAAGAAACAGTATGGAAGACGGATGTAAGGGGCATAGTGACGGGTACCTTTGTATCCGGCCAGGGTTTGGTTAACTTTTTTAGTTACCACTTCAGTAGCAAGATCAGGCTTGGAGAAGAGGTACCTCTCACGTGATAGATTCATGAGAAGATACAAGCCTGTGTCAAGGAAGCTGGGAGTGTTTGACACCAGATAAGTGGAGGCAAAAAAAAAAAAAAAAAAGAGAAAGCAAGGGGTCCACCCTGGTGGTCGGATGCCTTTCCTCCAGGAAAGTCATTGCAAATTGCAATGAGTAACAGGTAACTTGTAATGAGCAACTTGTAATTCGTAATTTGTAAAATATAATCGGTAAATTGTACTTGTAATTTTTAAAATCGCATCAGAAATTTATCATAAATTTTTAAACGTTATAGCAGCTACTACACCTTTTATGTTTGTCTGTCTTTGTTCGTCCCCTTTTTGTAATGCCTTCATGGTAAATATTATATGAAATAAAGTAGCTTGCTTACTAACCACATAGTATCGGGTTCAGCCCCACTGCGTGGCACCTTGGGCATTTGTCTTTTACTATAGCCTCGGGCCGACCAAAGCCTTGTGAGTGGATTTGGTAGACGGAAATCGAAAGAAGCCCGTCGCATATATATATATATATATATATATATGTATGTATGTATGTGTGTGTGTGTATGTTTGTGTGCCTGTGTTTGTCCCCCACCATCGCTTGACGACCGATGCTGGTGTGTTTACGTTCCCGTAACTTAGCAGTTCGACAAAAGAGACCGACAGAATAAGTACTAGGCTTACAAAGAATAAGTCCTGGGGTCGATTTGTTCGACTAAAGGTTGTGCTCCAGCATGGCTGCTGTCAAATGACTGAAACAAATAAAAGAATATATATATATATATATATATATATATATATGTACAGACATACACACGCATCATACAGTATATGTTAAGGCATGTAGCCTTGTAATTTGGTCGTTGCATTTTTGACCTGGCGATCGTAGATCACTAGATTCCGGGACCAGGTTGTGCCTTGTGTTCTTGAGCAAAACATTTAATTTCACGTTGCTCTGCAGGCGGGGAGTGGAATGCTCGTTTGTGCGTCGGAAAAAATGCTTTACGGTATATATTCCACTTCTCTGCTTTTTAAGTTCAAATTCCACCTGCCTGGAAAAGGCAACAGGGAGCTACTCCAGTATTCTTCCCAAGTCTAGTCATGGTAAGTTCTAGAAATCTAATTAACGACAGCAGGGGGACGGTAGGGGCCCTCCCAGGTCGTATAGAGAGTGATGGAGAAGGTTCACATGCACAAGACTTCCCTAAGAGCAGGCCACCACTAGACATATAGAATGAGTTTAACACATTCGATTGTAATCGGACGTGATCAAATCTATTGCAGCAAGAATAGTCTCTGCAGAAAATTCTCTACCTAGACTTGTGTAAGTACACATTTTGTTTTGGACTGTAAGTGATGTAATTTGAACGTAGGACGCATATGTTTCTGCATCGTTCCGTTTCTTCAGTTATGAAAACTAACTTGGTCACTCACAGCCCGGTAAGTATAGGTTTATCGTCATGAAAACAGCAGACGGACAGCTTTCTAACATGCAAGTCGTTCAGTCAAGCTGGAATTAAATAATTAATGTTGCACTAAATAGCATTTTCTTCTGGAACTATTCTTGCAGCAACAGGTCTTATCACTCGTGATTACAATCGAAAGTATTAAACTCGACTACACGAATGTATTTTATTCAAAGCTGCATCGTTTAAAATTTTATAAAGTTAAATGTTTCCGGTATATCCTATAAGATAGTAGAGTGAGTGTGATTTTACTGCTTTTTTGTTAGTTTTAGAAAGTCGAGTGGCTATGCAGAGGCTCCTTCGTTGGTTGGTGTTGGCTTATGTCTTCTGCATGGATAAAAGATTCATAATTACAGAACAATAAGTATTGTGGAAGAGTTTTTGAGATTAATTTTGTACTGTAGAGAAATCAAAGTAAAATCTTATACCCATCATCGAATAACTATTTATTTTTGATTAATCTATTGATTTATTTCAATTTAGAAATCAATATAGATTTATTGAAATTTATGGTGTTTAAATTTCATAACTTTTTAGATTTTATGCTTGTTTATATTTTGTATAACTTCATATGCTTAAATATCAATTTAAATTTAATACTGTCATTTAAAGAATGAATTGTTTCAAATAATCTGTAAGTTACTTTAAGAACAAACTTATAATTGTTATAGTTGCGATATAATCTATTTTGTAACATTGTATCCACTTACCAGAATATCTGAATATTGAAGACTAACTAAAAATTGTTCTTGTTTGTTTCTATTTTTTCTTAATATATACATATTGAAAGGCGGCGAGCTGGCAGAAACGTTAGCACGCCAGGCGAAATGCTTAGCAGTATTTCGTCTATCGTTAGGTTCTGAGTTCAAATTCCGCCGAGGTCGACTTTGCTTTTCATTCTTTCGGGATCGATAAATTAAGTACCAGTTACATGGTTTCCGTAATCTTTTCCATCGTTTCTTTTGAACCTTGGACTATCATCTCCAGTGATTGACCTCTCCAGCTGACGCACTCTTTTTTTCTTGGCCTGGAGCACCACTATGTTGTCCTCATTACCAAAGAGGACCGCATCTGCTACCAAGGTCACATCAATCTCCGGTGGGATTCCTTCGACTGTGATCCTTGTTGCTCTCATGCCTCTATACGTGGGCAACAGCACCCCTTCTTCGCTCCGAATTGTCGACGCTGCATGTTTCCTTACTGCTGCTGCATTACGAAACCTCACTTCTACTGTTCCAAATGTTGAACCTCTAGTCAGGTATATTATGTCTTCCCAAATCTGCTCTAACGCCTTTTCTATTTGTTCTGTCGTGACGACGTCTATTCTTTTATTTATCGAAAAGGTTCGATAGATTATCGACCTTTCCCTTATTCCGTTTTTAACCTCTTGCGGGGGTGACAGCTTCACTTCAAACTCATCTCGGTTCATTTCTTCTTTGTGTCTTCCGAATTCCCTGATATACATTTCTGTTTCCTTGCATCTTGCTACAGCAGCAAAATTCCGCTTCTCTTATCAGTTTCTGGTCCATTGTTTTAACTGCCTCCAGCAACTCCTCCTCGGATGATGACATGTCTGAGTAACTATAATTGTCTTCAGACATTCTTCAACCAGCTGTCTCTTCTCTAACGAGAAGAGAAAGCTCAAACAAATTACACACATAAACACCCAAACCGCTGCAAAGCAGCACAAAAACTATTCAAAATCACCACGTATTAACTTCACAGTGACGAAATACCAATTTCTTTATTGCCCACAGGGGGCCAAACATAGAATGGTACAAAACAACTGATTGGGATCAGTAATGCGAATGGTTTACATAAACATGACTTTAAAAATTTTATAAAATATAAAAAATCGAATGATATTAACAGTACGTTAGACAACACAAATGAAGCGATGATCAGGCCACGCTCCGACCCCACAAGCCCCGATCTATCGCTGGCACCTTTTTTTTTTTCTTTTTTTTTCTGACTATTCACACGGTTCCTTGCACGCACAACACTCGTGCAACATGCTTCCATCTCTTTTGGAACGTACACTCCGACAAACATCTCTCCAGCCACACTTTCCTTTTCAAATGAAAAGTAAAAAATGAACGTAAATTGTGGCCAGAGATAAAGTTGCCTGTCTTAATTCCTTTTATCCTCGTCTTCCATACTACCTCTTTCGCTATTGCTACAACCGTGAGAAAACAATTCTTACCTTCGTTTGTTAAAACTCCCGGTGGGTCAATTTTTATAATTGACTCAGTCGACAGCTGTACTCTTCCTTCGCCGGACAACAGGTGTTCAGCATAAGCCCACATTTCAGATATCTCCGGACACTGAACAATAGCATGAGGGACGGTTTCCCTGTCTCCCCCGCATCTTGGACAGGTCGGCGACTGACGCTTACCGTGTCTTGCAAGCTTATCCCAAACGGGCAAGGCACCTCTGTAGCATTGCCAGGTTAAGGACTTTTGGAAGTTGTCCAACGTTCTCAACCCGAATGTACGGTGAAACAGGCTGTCCAGTTGAATAAACCCGAGACCTAGAGTCGCCCCTAGGCCATCGTTGCATTCAGACTCTACCAACCCACTATATAAAATCCGTGTAGAACCCCCACCGCTGGCGTTGCCCGAGCGCCGGAAAAGCAAGAGGGCCTTACGACACTCTATGCCATTCACTCGACCTCGGTCTACGAGAACACCAGGCTTCCTGCTCGCAAAAACTTTTGAACTCTGGGAACATTTGTCTGGCCAGCGCAGACCACACCCGTTCACTATCCAGGAGAATCCAGAGGTGCCTCAATATCAACGCATGCCTGCACATCATTAACCAAGGCATCCCTAAACCTCCCTTTAAAGGCTTTTGACAGCAGAGAGAGCGTTTCACAAGTGGCGACCTGCACTTCCACAAAAAGCGAAAGAGCTGTCTCTCCAACCTGATCAACCACGAATCCGGACAAGGCACGACGGTTAGGCGGTAAGTAATGACCGATGCGATAAACACATTGGCCACCTCCGCCCTCCCTTTCAGGGATAGCCACCGCCAAGACCAGGTCTTGACTACTGCAGCCACCTTGCTCAATACCTCCGTCCAGTTCTTCTCTATCTGGAGGCCTGGACCAAACCAAACTCCCAGCAACTTAACCGGTCCCTCCATCCAGCGCCCAACAGCGCTGTCTGAAGGCATTGACTTGCCAACCCAAGTGCCGAGTTGTAAGCCGACCTACTTTTCCCGGTTAATCTTTGCTCCTGCCACCTCCTCGTAAACCTCAATAGTCTTACCCACTTCACGTAGGCGTGCTACTGAGGTTACGCTGATAGTGATATCATCCACGAAAGCTGTAACAAACTCCTCTAGACCTGGTTCTCTCGGAATGCCACTCAACCTCCGCAGTAGTGGCTCGAGAGCCACCACATACAAAAGCGGTGAGAGCGGACATCCTTGACGAACCGAGCGTCTGATACAGAACGGCTTCGAAAGGAAACCGTTCACCCGAACTATCGAGTCAATGTTGTGGTACAAAGCAATAAACCACCTGAGGAAGCCAAGGCTCAAGCCGAACCGCGCAAGCACAGTCGCCAGGTATCGATGGTCAACCCTACCAAAAGCTTTAGACTGGTCCAAATGTACCAGTGCGCCACCTTTGCCAAATTTATTATCAACCCTCTCTATGGTATAGCGAATAAGATGGCGGGTATCCTGAATGGTTCTGCCTGGGATGGCACATGTCTGTGCCTCCCTGACTATACCATCCGCGACACGCGCCAACCTTTTCGCTAAGACCTTGGCCAAAATCTTCACTTCTGTATTTAACAGAGTGATGGGCCTGAAATTCTCTATAACGTCCCCCTTGTCCGGGTCCTTTCTGACCAACGTCACTACTCCCCGGCGCACAGATCTGGGGATAAACCCATTCTGTTGCCAGTTCGCGTAAACGTCAGCCAGTAGATGCCCGAACAAGTCTGGCATACATTTATACAGCTCATACGGAAGACCATCAAGTCCCGGCGACCTACCCGCTTTACAGTCGGCCAAAGCCTCCTTCACCTCCCCAGGCGTGATTGGCCCTTCGCAAGACTCCGCATCCGACCCCGAGAGACACGGCAGACCGGCAAGAAAGTCCTAGAGGGCTCTCCCACTATCAGGACCGCCGTCACCCCCGAACAGCTGGGCGAAGTACTTCCGAAAGGCCTCACACATTTTCTCGGGTTCGTTTATCAAGACACCATTATGGTTCGTCAAAGAACGTATCGTGGAACTATTTCCTTGTCGAGCTTCCACCACTCGGGCCCATCCAGCGGCCTTGATTCCTTCACTTCCCATCGCACGTAACTTAGCTCTGGTAATACTTCCCATGTGTTGGGCTTCAAGATGCTGGTTTAACTCCAGTCTTTTCAACTTCACTTGGTCCGCATTGCCAGTCCTCCAGGCTTCTTCTAGTTCCTTAACTATACCATCTCCTATTCTACGTCCCTTCTTAGCTAAACTTATGCTAAACCTAATAGACTCATATTTGATGGCTCTTTTTAGGGCGTACCACCATTTGTTATTAATGATGGTACCTGTCAATGCCCTCTGAATTAACATCTTGACCCGCTTTCTGTATTCCTCAATCGCCAAAAGGGACGTATTGAGTTTCCAGTAGCCAGATCCCTGACTATGTAACTTGTCTATTGTCAGTTTACAGATAACCATCTTGTGGTCACTGTAGCTGACTGGAAAAAACTGTAGACACTTAGCTATAGACTTATCTGTTTCTCTAATTAAAATCCTATTTAGATATGTTCTGGTAGACCCGTCACTATTTGACCACGACCACTGTGGAGTGTTCGGGTGTTCCAACCTATATGGGTCTGCTAGCTGAAAGTGACTTAGCAGATCCCGTAAGCCTGGGTTACATTTTCTGTTCGTGTTCGAGCCAACACAATCTGTGTGTGCCTCACATATTGTGTTAAAGTCTCCTAACAATACTAGCGAATGCGACGTGGCCAGGAACTTGCCCAGGTCACGAAAATATTCACTTTGCGGGCCCATAATATTGGGTGCATAAATAGCAACTAGCCTGATTATCTTGCCACAACTGAATGTCAGGTCCAGAACGACCAGCCTGCCTTCTGGATCAGAAAAAAAACAACTTTTTCTCGGTTACCCGGTTTCTTTTTAGTAGGACCAACACCCCACCCCCACCTCCCGCCCGACTCGGAGAAACGTATTTCTCGTAGCCGTTCAGGAGGAGGGACAGATCTCTTGGCCTCTCTACTCGGGTTTCCGTTGCAACAATCACATCCAATTTTCTTGACCTGATGTCATTTAGGAAGCGTCCTTGCTTCCAGCTAGACAACAGGCCACGAACATTTAAACAACCAATGTGAACAGACATGTCTTAACTGTTAATCAGCGCTTGTCCGGTGGAGAGGGACTCTCCACCTTTTCTTGACATAAGGTCGGAGGTGGCAAGTCTTGAAAAATGAACTGGTTAAATTCCAGCCTCATTGCCGATACAGATGTTCTGTATGTATTTAATAAAATCTTATGAGTCTTTGAATCCATTTCGTATAGTTCATAATTTTGAAATTTTTCAGACAGTTCAGCTATTCTGGTGGCTGATTTTTTTGCTTTTATTTCTCTCATTAAATCAACATTTTTGCTGTGAAGTGCTACTATCCCTCTGTCCTCCACTTCTTTCCTTGTTATTTGTGGTCGGTTTCTTTTTGCTGCTTTTGTTGGTCGTTGTTCTATAGTAGTCGCCACTCTCGGTTGAGCTGCTGATTGTATTTTTCTTTTGTTTGTTGTTTTCTTCTCGTCTTTTTCTTCTTCCTCTTTTTCTTCTTTCTCCTCTTCCTTATTTTCCATGCAGTTCCTTCGAATGTGGCCTAATTTGCCGCACAAAAAACACCGGGGCTTTCGACCCTCGACAAAAACGTTGAGGAGCAACTCCTCCCCAACTTCTATTTTTTCTGGAAGTTGTTCAATTACAGCCTGTTCTCCTTGAATTAATAAGTGAACCGTGTGGCCTATCCAATATGGTTTTTCGGTGACGATAGCTTGAAGTATATTTACCTCATCTACTTTCTTTGCCAGGACCGCCGCCATCAACCACATTGGGTCAATTTGAGGTGGGACCTTTGTTATTTTTACATTGGATGTCCTCATCCCCATGTAAATCGGTATCAAAATTATATCCTCGGTTTCCAAGGATTTCACAGAGTGCACTTGTGCAGTTTCAATGTTTTTAAAATGTACCTCAATGGTACCGAATTTTTTGCCTCTTGCTAGATACGTAATGTCCTGTCAAATGGGCTTTAGACCTTGTTCAATTCTTTCTTCACTCACTCGCTCGATTTTCCTTCCTTTTTTGCAGTAAACTTTAAAAATAATTGGTTTTTTTTTCTGTTAATAATAATTCTTCCGGTGGTTGAACTTTGACAACACCGTTTTCAATTTTTAGCATGTCTTTGTATTTTAATATGTCGCTTTTGTTTGTCGACAGCTGGCGGGTTCCACCTCCAACCGCCGACGCAAAACTTCTTTTTTGTTTTTCTTCTCTTTGTATGTTTTTCACATTTATGTTCCTCCTTGTAACGGTACAATTTGATAGCTTTCGAAACTCCTCTTCAGAAGAATCCGAAACTTCTCCAAACAATAAATTTTCTATATTTTTTCCTCCGGTTGACTCCTCTTCGCCAGACGAAGATACATTATTCGGCATCTTGCCAGGCAATTACTGTTTTCCCCATAGGGGAAACACACGATAGTTTTCAAACGAAGACTATCACACAATAGTTATGACAAAAACACACAAGAACAGTTAATGGAAACTTGCACTTACTGTACAGACGCACTCAAATAACTAGTAACAATCCAATCTCACGGAGTCGCTACACCGCTAAGCACCTCAACCGGTGTCACACAGACGAAATACCGCTAAGCATTTCGCCCGGCATGCTAACGTTTCTGCCAGCTCGCCGCCTTATATACATATTGTATATTGATATGGAAATCTGAAAAATAAGGACAAGTCCAGCCACAGAGTTGCTTGGCTAGTTCCAGTATTAGGCTAATTTGTTTAGACTACTTTTTGTAGGTCCCATCTGATTAATGGTTGAGTAGTTCTATCTAGAAAGTGTTGCTCAATCACTCGATGTGTTTATCGAATCACTCTATGACTATGGTTTGATAAGAAAGAAAGAAAATCTATTTCTCGAACCGCCTATGTACAAAATTAACTTTCAACTGATCAAATGTTCATATTCTCCGATTCCCCATCGAGGGGAACTTTGTTTTCTGGGCGTTAACTTTGTTTACTGTAACTATAGTGAGTGAAACATGCACAGAACATCACTCACGTTTAAGACAGAATAGTTAACTTATGATTGTCTGAGACGACTAGAAGCTGAACAATTCGTAGACTTTACATCGGAGTATCTTTCTCCTAGACAGATGTTCTAAGAAATAGGTATCTATAGCTACTCGATGGACTAACGGTACGTTTTTTTCTCA